>NW_024056269.1:0-43742 GCF_013401445.1 Tripterygium wilfordii | reverse complement strand
AACTCTCTCCATAGAGGAGCTTTTCACGTTTTTGTGCAATTCGAGACATAACTTGGTCTATTCGCATATTTACCTTACAAACGTGGCACGAAGGCAACTAGCAAGTTAGACTTTTAAGAGCACTAAATAGAGTACAACGGCCCACATTGATGCTTTGGAATTGCTCAACTCTCTCCATAGAGGAGCTTTTCACGTTTTTGTGCAATTCAACATAACTTGGTCTATTCGCATATTTACCTTACGAAACGTGGCACGAAGGCTCAACTAGCAAGTTAGACTTTTAAGAGCACTAAATAGAGTACAACGGTCCACATTGATGCTTTGGAATTGCTCAACTCTCTCCATAGAGGAGCTTTTCACCGTTTTTGTGCAATTCGAGACATAACTTGGTCTATTCGCATCTTTACCTTACGAAACGTGGCACGAAGGCTCAACTAGCAAGTTAGACTTTTAAGAGCACTAAATAGAGTACAACGGTCCACATTGATGCTTTGGAATTGCTCAACTCTCTCCATAGAGGAGCTTTTCCACGTTTTTGTGCAATTCCAAGACATAACTTGGTCTATTCGCCATATTTACCTTACGAAACGTGGCACGAAGGCTCAACTAGCAAGTTAGACTTTTAAGAGCACTAAATAGAGTACAACGGTCCACATTGATGCTTTGGAATTGCTCAACTCTCTCCATAGAGGAGCTTTTCACCTTATTGTGCAATTTGAGACATAACGTGGTCTATTCGCGTCTTTACCTTACGAAATGTGGCACGAAGGCTCAACTAGCAAGTTAGACTTTTAAAGAGCACTAAATAGAGTACAACGGTCACATTGATGCTTTGGAATTGCTCAACTCTCTCCATAGACGAGCTTTTCACGTTTTTGTGCAATTCGAGACATAACTTGGTCTATTCGTATATTTACCTTACAAAACGATGGCACGAAGGCTCAACTAGCAAGTTAGACTTTTAAGAGCACTAAATAGAGTACAACGGTCCACATTTATGCTTTGGAATTGCTCAACTCTCTCCATAGAGGAGCTTTTCACGTTTTTGTGCAATTTGAGACATAACTTGGTCTATTCGCGTCTTTACCTTACGAAAACGTGGCACGAAGGCTCAACTAGCAAGTTAGACTTTAAGAGCACTAAATAGAGTACAACGGCCCACATTGATGCTTTGGAATTGCTCAACTCTCTCCATAGAGGAGCTTTTCACGTTTTGTGCAATTCCAAACATAACTTGGTCTATTCGCAGTATTTACCTAACGAAACGTGGCACGAAGGCTCAACTAGCAAGTTAGACTTTTAAGAGCACTAAATAGAGTACAACGGTCCACATTGATGCTTTGGAATTGCTCAACTCTCTCCATAGAGGAGCTTTTCACGTCTTTGTGCAATTCCAGACATAACTTGGTCTATTCGCATATTTACCTAGCAAAACGTGGCACGAAGGCTCACGTAGCAAGTTAGACTTTTAAGAGCACTAATAGAGTACAACGGTCCACATTGATGCTTTGGAATTGCTCAACTCTCTCCATAGAGGAGCTTTTCACGTTTTGTGCAATTTGAGACATAACGTGGTCTATTCGCAGTCTTTACCTTACGAAACGTGGCACGAAGGCTCAACTAGGCAAGTTAGACTTTTAAGAGCACTAAATAGAGTACAACGGTCCACATTGATGCTTTGGAATTGCTCAACTCTCTCCATAGAGGAGCTTTTCACGTTTTGTGCAATTCGAGACATAACTTGGTCTATTCGCATATTTACCTTACAAAACGTGGCACGAAGGCTCAACTAGCAAGTTAGACTTTTAGAGCACTAAATAGAGTACAACGGTCCACATTGATGCTTTGGAATTGCTCAACTCTCTCCATAGAGAGCTTTTCACGTTTTGTGCAATTCGAGACATAACTTGGTCTATTCGCAGTATTTACCTTACGAAACGTGGCACGAAGGCTCAACTAGCAAGTTAGACTTTAAGAGCACTAAATAGAGTACAACGGTCCACATTGATGCTTTGGAATTGCTCAACTCTCTCCATAGAGGAGCTTTTCACGTTTTGTGCAATTCGAGACATAACTTGGTCTATTCGCATATTTACCTTACGAAACGTGGCACGAAGGCTCAACTAGCAAGTTAGACTTTTAAGAGCACTAAATAGAGTACAAACGGTCCACATTGATGCTTTGGAATTGCTCAACTCTCTCCATAGAGGAGCTTTTCACGTTTTGTGCAATTCGAGACATAACTTGGTCTATTCGCATATTTACCTTACGAAACGTGGCACGAAGGCTCAAGTAGCAAGTTAGACTTTTAAGAGCACTAAATGGAGTACAACGGTCCACATTGATGCTTTGGAATTGCTCAACTCTCTCCATAGAGGAGCTTTTCACGTTTTTGTGCAATTTCGAGACATAACTTGGTCTATTCGCGTCTTTACCTTACGAAACGTGGCACGAAGGCTCAACTAGCAAGTTAGACTTTTAAGAGCACTAAATAGAGTACAACGGTCCACATTGACGCTTTGGAATTGCTCAACTCTCTCCATAGAGGAGCTTTTCACGTTTTTGTGCAATTCGAGACATAACTTGGTCTATTCGCATATTTACCTTACAAAACGTGGCACGAAGGCTCAACTAGCAAGTTAGACTTTTAAGAGCACTAAATAGAGTACAACGGCCCACATTGATGCTTTGGAATTGCTCAACTCTCTCCATAGAGGAGCTTTTCACGTTTTTGTGCAATTCCAAACATAACTTGGTCTATTCACCTATTTACCTTACAAAACGTGGCACGAAGGCTCAACTAGCAAGTTAGACTTTTAAGAGCACTAAATAGAGTACAACGGTCCACATTGATGCTTTGGAATTGCTCAACTCTCTCCATAGAGGAGCTTTTCACCTTTTGTGCAATTTGAGACATAACGTGGATCTATTCGCGTCTTTACCTTACGAAACGTGGCACGAAGGCTCAACTAGCAAGTTAGACTTTTAAGAGCACTAAATAGAGTACAACGGTCCACATTGATGCTTTGGAATTGCTCAACTCTCTCCATAGAGGAGCTTTTCACGTTTTTGTGCAATTCGAGACATAACTTGGTCTATTCGCATATTTACCTTACAAAACGTGGCACGAAGGCTCAACTAGCAAGTTAGACTTTTAAGAGCACTAAATAGAGTACAACGGTCCACATTGATGCTTTGGAATTGCTCAACTCTCTCCATAGAGGAGCTTTTCACCTTATTGTGCAATTTGAGACATAACGTGGTCTATTCGCGTCTTTACCTTACGAAACGTGGCACGAAGGCTCAACTAGCAAGTTAGACTTTTAAAAGCACTAAATAGAGTACAACGGTCCACATTGATGCTTTGGAATTGCTCAACTCTCTCCATAGACGAGCTTTTCACGTTTTTGTGCAATTCGAGACATAACTTGGTCTATTCGTATATTTACCTTACAAAACGAAGCACGAAGGCTCAACTAGCAAGTTAGACTTTTAAGAGCACTAAATAGAGTACAACGGTCCACATTTATGCTTTGGAATTGCTCAACTCTCTCCATAGATGAGCTTTTCACGTTTTTGTGCAATTTGAGACAAAACTTGGTCTATTCGTGTCTTTACCTTACGAAACGTGGCACGAAGGCTCAACTAGCAAGTTAGACTTTAAGAGCACTAAATAGAGTTCAACGGCCCACATTGATGCTTTGGAATTGCTCAACTCTCTCCATAGAGGAGCTTTTCACGTCTTTGTGCAATTCCAAACATAACTTGGTCTATTCGCATATTTACCTTAACGAAACGTGGCACGAAGGCTCAAGTAGCAAGTTAGACTTTTAAGAGCACTAAATAGAGTACAACGGTCCACATTGGTGCTTTGGAATTGGTCAACTCTCTCCATAGAGGAGCTTTTCACGTCTTTGTGCAATTCCAAACATAACTTGGTCTATTCGCATATTTACCTAACGAAACGTGGCACGAAGGCTCAACTAGCAAGTTAGACTTTTAAGAGCACTAAATAGAGTACAACGGTCCACATTGATGCTTTGGAATTGCTCAACTCTCTCCATAGAGGAGCTTTTCACGTTTTGTGCAATTCGAGACATAACTTGGTCTATTCGCATATTTACCTTACGAAACGTGGCACGAAGGCTCAACTAGCAAGTTAGACTTTTAAGAGCACTAAATAGAGTACAACGGTCCACATTGATGCTTTGGAATTGCTCAACTCTCTCCATAGAGGAGCTTTTCACGTTTTTGTGCAATTCGAGACATAACTTGGTCTATTCGCATATTTACCTTACAAAACGTGGCACGAAGGCTCAACTAGCAAGTTAGACTTTTAAGAGCACTAAATAGAGTACAACGGTCCACATTGATGCTTTGGAATTGCTCAACTCTCTCCATAGAGGAGCTTTTCACGTTTTTGTGCAATTCGAGACATAACTTGGTCTATTCGCATATTTACCTTACGAAACGTGGCACGAAGGCTCAACTAGCAAGTTAGACTTTTAAGAGCACTAAATAGAGTACAACGGTCCACATTGATGCTTTGGAATTGCTCAACTCTCTCCATAGAGGAGCTTTTCACAGTTTTTGTGCAATTCGAGACATAACTTGGTCTATTCGCATATTTACCTTACGAAACGTGGCACGAAGGCTCAACTAGCAAGTTAGACTTTTAAGAGCACTAAATAGAGTACAACGGTCCACATTGATGCTTTGGAATTGCTCAACTCTCTCCATAGAGGAGCTTTTCACGTTTTTGTGCAATTCGAGACATAACTTGGTCTATTCGCATATTTACCTTACGAAACGTGGCACGAAGGCTCAACTAGCAAGTTAGACTTTTAAGAGCACTAAATAGAGTACAACGGTCCACATTGATGCTTTGGAATTGCTCAACTCTCTCCATAGAGGAGCTTTTCACGTTTTTGTGCAATTCGAGACATAACTTGGTCTATTCGCATATTTACCTTACAAAACGTGGCACGAAGGCTCAACTAGCAAGTTAGACTTTTAAGAGCACTAAATAGAGTACAACGGTCCACATTGATGCTTTGGAATTGCTCAACTCTCTCCATAGAGGAGCTTTTCACGTTTTTGTGCAATTCGAGACATAACTTGGTCTATTCGCATATTTACCTTACAAAACGTGGCACGAAGGCTCAACTAGCAAGTTAGACTTTTAAGAGCACTAAATAGAGTACAACGGTCCACATTGATGCTTTGGAATTGCTCAACTCTCTCCATAGAGGAGCTTTTCACGTTTTTGTGCAATTTCGAGACATAACTTGGTCTATTCGCGTCTTTACCTTACGAAACGTGGCACGAAGGCTCAACTAGCAAGTTAGACTTTTAAGAGCACTAAATAGAGTACAACGGTCCACATTGATGCTTTGGAATTGCTCAACTCTCTCCATAGAGGAGCTTTTCACGTTTTTGTGCAATTCGAGACATAACTTGGTCTATTCGCATATTTACCTTACAAAACGTGGCACGAAGGCTCAACTAGCAAGTTAGACTTTTAAGAGCACTAAATAGAGTACAACGGTCCACATTGATGCTTTGGAATTGCTCAACTCTCTCCATAGAGGAGCTTTTCACGTTTTTGTGCAATTCGAGACATAACTTGGTCTATTCGCATATTTACCTTACGAAACGTGGCACGAAGGCTCAACTAGCAAGTTAGACTTTTAAGAGCACTAAATAGAGTACAACGGTCCACATTGATGCTTTGGAATTGCTCAACTCTCTCCATAGAGGAGCTTTTCACGTTTTTGTGCAATTCGAGACATAACTTGGTCTATTCGCATATTTACCTTACGAAACGTGGCACGAAGGCTCAACTAGCAAGTTAGACTTTTAAGAGCACTAAATAGAGTACAACGGTCCACATTGATGCTTTGGAATTGCTCAACTCTCTCCATAGAGGAGCTTTTCACGTTTTTGTGCAATTTCGAGACATAACTTGGTCTATTCGCGTCTTTACCTTACGAAACGTGGCACGAAGGCTCAACTAGCAAGTTAGACTTTTAAGAGCACTAAATAGAGTACAACGGTCCACATTGATGCTTTGGAATTGCTCAACTCTCTCCATAGAGGAGCTTTTCACGTTTTTGTGCAATTCGAGACATAACTTGGTCTATTCGCATATTTACCTTACGAAACGTGGCACGAAGGCTCAACTAGCAAGTTAGACTTTTAAGAGCACTAAATAGAGTACAACGGTCCACATTGATGCTTTGGAATTGCTCAACTCTCTCCATAGAGGAGCTTTTCACGTTTTTGTGCAATTCGAGACATAACTTGGTCTATTCGCATATTTACCTTACGAAACGTGGCACGAAGGCTCAACTAGCAAGTTAGACTTTTAAGAGCACTAAATATAGTACAACGGTCCACATTTATGCTTTGGAATTGCCCAACTCTCTCCATAGAGGAGCTTTTCACGTTTTGTGCAATTTGAGACATAACTTGGTCTATTCGCGTCTTTACCTTACGAAACGTGGCACGAAGGCTCAACTAGCAAGTTAGACTTTTAAGAGCACTAAATAGAGTACAACGGTCCACATTGATGCTTTGGAATTGCTCAAGTCTCTCCATAGAGGAGCTTTTCACGTTTTTGTGCAATTCGAGACATAACTTGGTCTATTCGCATATTTACCTTACAAAACGTGGCACGAAGGCTCAACTAGCAAGTTAGACTTTTAAGAGCACTAAATAGAGTACAACGGTCCCACATTGATGCTTTGGAATTGCTCAACTCTCTCCATAGAGGAGCTTTTCACGTTTTTGTGCAATTTGAGACATAACTTGGTCTATTCGCGTCTTTACCTTACGAAACGTGGCACGAAGGCTCAACTAGCAAGTTAGACTTTTAAGAGCACTAAATAGAGTACAACGGTCCACATTGATGCTTTGGAATTGCTCAACTCTCTCCATAGAGGAGCTTTTCACGTTTTTGTGCAATTCGAGACATAACTTGGTCTATTCGCATATTTACCTTACGAAACGTGGCACGAAGGCTCAACTAGCAAGTTAGACTTTTAAGAGCACTAAATAGAGTACAACGGTCCACATTGATGCTTTGGAATTGCTCAACTCTCTCCATAGAGGAGCTTTTCACGTTTTTGTGCAATTCGAGACATAACTTGGTCTATTCGCATATTTACCTTACGAAACGTGGCACGAAGGCTCAACTAGCAAGTTAGACTTTTAAGAGCACTAAATAGAGTACAACGGTCCACATTGATGCTTTGGAATTGCTCAACTCTCTCCATAGAGGAGCTTTTCACGTTTTTGTGCAATTCGAGACATAACTTGGTCTATTCGCATATTTACCTTACGAAACGTGGCACGAAGGCTCAACTAGCAAGTTAGACTTTTAAGAGCACTAAATAGAGTACAACGGTCCACATTGATGCTTTGGAATTGCTCAACTCTCTCCATAGAGGAGCTTTTCACGTTTTGTGCAATTTGAGACATAACTTGGTCTATTCGCAGTATTTACCTTACGAAAACGTGGCACGAAGGCTCAACTAGCAAGTTAGACTTTTAAGAGCACTAAATAGAGTACAACGGTCCACATTGATGCTTTGGAATTGCTCAACTCTCTCCATAGAGGAGCTTTTCACGTTTTTGTGCAATTTCGAGACATAACTTGGTCTATTCGCGTCTTTACCTTACGAAACGTGGCACGAAGGCTCAACTAGCAAGTTAGACTTTTAAGAGCACTAAATAGAGTACAACGGTCCACATTGATGCTTTGGAATTGCTCAACTCTCTCCATAGAGGAGCTTTTCACGTTTTTGTGCAATTCGAGACATAACTTGGTCTATTCGCGTCTTTACCTTACGAAACGTGGCACGAAGGCTCAACTAGCAAGTTAGACTTTTAAGAGCACTAAATAGAGTACAACGGTCCACATTGATGCTTTGGAATTGCTCAACTCTCTCCATAGAAGGAGCTTTTCACGTTTTTGTGCAATTCGAGACATAACTTGGTCTATTCGCATATTTACCTTACAAAACGTGGCACGAAGGCTCAACTAGCAAGTTAGACTTTTAAGAGCACTAAATAGAGTACAACGGTCCACATTGATGCTTTGGAATTGCTCAACTCTCTCCATAGAGGAGCTTTTCACATTTTTGTGCAATTTGAGACATAACTTGGTCTATTCGCATATTTACCTTACGAAACGTGGCACGAAGGCTCAACTAGCAAGTTAGACTTTTAAGAGCACTAAATAGAGTACAACGGTCCACATTGATGCTTTGGAATTGCTCAACTCTCTCCATAGAGGAGCTTTTCACGTTTTTGTGCAATTCGAGACATAACTTGGTCTATTCGCATATTTACCTTACAAAACGTGGCACGAAGGCTCAACTAGCAAGTTAGACTTTTAAGAGCACTAAATAGAGTACAACGGTCCACATTGATGCTTTGGAATTGCTCAACTCTCTCCATAGAGGAGCTTTTCACGTTTTTGTGCAATTCGAGACATAACTTGGTCTATTCGCATATTTACCTTACAAAACGTGGCACGAAGGCTCAACTAGCAAGTTAGACTTTTAAGAGCACTAAATAGAGTACAACGGTCCACATTGATGCTTTGGAATTGCTCAACTCTCTCCATAGAGGAGCTTTTCACCTTATTGTGCAATTTGAGACATAACGTGGTCTATTCGCGTCTTTACCTTACGAAACGTGGCACGAAGGCTCAACTAGCAAGTTAGACTTTTAAGAGCACTAAATAGAGTACAACGGTCCACATTGATGCTTTGGAATTGCTCAACTCTCTCCATAGAGGAGCTTTTCACGTTATTGTGCAATTTGAGACATAACTTGGTCTATTCGCGTCTTTACCTTACGAAACGTGGCACGAAGGCTCAACTAGCAAGTTAGACTTTAAGAGCACTAAATAGAGTACAACGGTCCACATTGATGCTTTGGAATTGCTCAACTCTCTCCATAGAGGAGCTTTTCACGTTTTTGTGCAATTTGAGACATAACTTGGTCTATTCGCATATTTACCTTACGAAACGTGGCACGAAGGCTCAACTAGCAAGTTAGACTTTTAAGAGCACTAAATAGAGTACAACGGTCCCACATTGATGCTTTGGAATTGCTCAACTCTCTCCATAGAGGAGCTTTTCACGTTTTTGTGCAATTCGAGACATAACTTGGTCTATTCGCGTCTTTACCTTACGAAACGTGGCACGAAGGCTCAACTAGCAAGTTAGACTTTTAAGAGCACTAAATAGAGTACAACGGTCCACATTGATGCTTTGGAATTGCTCAACTCTCTCCATAGAGGAGCTTTTCACGTTTTTGTGCAATTCGAGACATAACTTGGTCTATTCGCATATTTACCTTACGAAACGTGGCACGAAGGCTCAACTAGCAAGTTAGACTTTTAAGAGCACTAAATAGAGTACAACGGTCCACATTGATGCTTTGGAATTGCTCAACTCTCTCCATAGAGGAGCTTTTCACGTTTTTGTGCAATTCGAGACATAACTTGGTCTATTCGCATATTTACCTTACAAAACGTGGCACGAAGGCTCAACTAGCAAGTTAGACTTTTAAGAGCACTAAATAGAGTACAACGGTCCACATTGATGCTTTGGAATTGCTCAACTCTCTCCATAGAGGAGCTTTTCACGTTATTGTGCAATTTGAGACATAACTTGGTCTATTCGCGTCTTTACCTTACGAAACGTGGCACGAAGGCTCAACTAGCAAGTTAGACTTTTAAGAGCACTAAATAGAGTACAACGGTCCACATTGATGCTTTGGAATTGCTCAACTCTCTCCATAGAGGAGCTTTTCACGTTTTTGTGCAATTTGAGACATAACTTGGTCTATTCGCGTCTTTACCTTACGAAACGTGGCACGAAGGCTCAACTAGCAAGTTAGACTTTTAAGAGCACTAAATAGAGTACAACGGTCCACATTGATGCTTTGGAATTGCTCAACTCTCTCCATAGAAGAGCTTTTCACGTTTTTGTGCAATTCCGAGACATAACTTGGTCTATTCGCGTCTTTACCTTACGAAACGTGGCACGAAGGCTCAACTAGCAAGTTAGACTTTTAAGAGCACTAAATAGAGTACAACGGTCCACATTGATGCTTTGGAATTGCTCAACTCTCTCCATAGAGGAGCTTTTCACGTTTTTGTGCAATTCGAGACATAACTTGGTCTATTCGCATATTTACCTTACGAAAACGTGGCACGAAGGCTCAACTAGCAAGTTAGACTTTTAAGAGCACTAAATAGAGTACAACGGTCCACATTGATGCTTTGGAATTGCTCAACTCTCTCCATAGAGGAGCTTTTCACAGTTTTTGTGCAATTTGAGACATAACTTGGTCTATTCGCATATTTACCTTACGAAACGTGGCACGAAGGCTCAACTAGCAAGTTAGACTTTTAAGAGCACTAAATAGAGTACAACGGTCCACATTGATGCTTTGGAATTGCTCAACTCTCTCCATAGAGGAGCTTTTCACGTTTTTGTGCAATTCGAGACATAACTTGGTCTATTCGCATATTTACCTTACAAAACGTGGCACGAAGGCTCAACTAGCAAGTTAGACTTTTAAGAGCACTAAATAGAGTACAACGGTCCACATTGATGCTTTGGAATTGCTCAACTCTCTCCATAGAGGAGCTTTTCACGTTTTTGTGCAATTCGAGACATAACTTGGTCTATTCGCATATTTACCTTACAAAACGTGGCACGAAGGCTCAACTAGCAAGTTAGACTTTTAAGAGCACTAAATAGAGTACAACGGTCCACATTGATGCTTTGGAATTGCTCAACTCTCTCCATAGAGGAGCTTTTCACGTTATTGTGCAATTTGAGACATAACTTGGTCTATTCGCGTCTTTACCTTACGAAACGTGGCACGAAGGCTCAACTAGCAAGTTAGACTTTTAAGAGCACTAAATAGAGTACAACGGTCCACATTGATGCTTTGGAATTGCTCAACTCTCTCCATAGAGGAGCTTTTCACGTTTTTGTGCAATTTGAGACATAACTTGGTCTATTCGCGTCTTTACCTTACGAAACGTGGCACGAAGGCTCAACTAGCAAGTTAGACTTTAAGAGCACTAAATAGAGTACAACGGTCCACATTGATGCTTTGGAATTGCTCAACTCTCTCCATAGAGGAGCTTTTCACGTTTTTGTGCAATTTGAGACATAACTTGGTCTATTCGCAGTATTTACCTTACGAAACGTGGCACGAAGGCTCAACTAGCAAGTTAGACTTTTAAGAGCACTAAATAGAGTACAACGGTCCCACATTGATGCTTTGGAATTGCTCAACTCTCTCCATAGAGGAGCTTTTCACGTTTTTGTGCAATTTGAGACATAACTTGGTCTATTCGCGTCTTTACCTTACGAAACGTGGCACGAAGGCTCAACTAGCAAGTTAGACTTTTAAGAGCACTAAATAGAGTACAACGGTCCACATTGATGCTTTGGAATTGCTCAACTCTCTCCATAGAAGAGCTTTTCACGTTTTTGTGCAATTCGAGACATAACTTGGTCTATTCGCATATTTACCTTACAAAACGTGGCACGAAGGCTCAACTAGCAAGTTAGACTTTTAAGAGCACTAAATAGAGTACAACGGTCCACATTGATGCTTTGGAATTGCTCAACTCTCTCGATAGAGGAGCTTTTCACATTTTTGTGCAATTCGAGACATAACTTGGTCTATTCGCATATTTACCTTACGAAACGTGGCACGAAGGCTCAACTAGCAAGTTAGACTTTTAAGAGCACTAAATAGAGTACAACGGTCCACATTGATGCTTTGGAATTGCTCAACTCTCTCCATAGAGGAGCTTTTCACGTTTTTGTGCAATTCGAGACATAACTTGGTCTATTCGCATATTTACCTTACAAAACGTGGCACGAAGGCTCAACTAGCAAGTTAGACTTTTAAGAGCACTAAATAGAGTACAACGGTCCACATTGATGCTTTGGAATTGCTCAACTCTCTCCATAGAGGAGCTTTTCACGTTTTTGTGCAATTCGAGACATAACTTGGTCTATTCGCATATTTACCTTACAAAACGTGGCACGAAGGCTCAACTAGCAAGTTAGACTTTTAAGAGCACTAAATAGAGTACAACGGTCCACATTGATGCTTTGGAATTGCTCAACTCTCTCCATAGAGGAGCTTTTCACCTTTTTGTGCAATTTGAGACATAACTTGGTCTATTCGCGTATTTACCTTACGAAACGTGGCACGAAGGCTCAACTAGCAAGTTAGACTTTTAAGAGCACTAAATAGAGTACAACGGTCCACATTGATGCTTTGGAATTGCTCAACTCTCTCCATAGAGGAGCTTTTCACCTTATTGTGCAATTTGAGACATAACGTGGTCTATTCGCGTCTTTACCTTACGAAACGTGGCACGAAGGCTCAACTAGCAAGTTAGACTTTTAAGAGCACTAAATAGAGTACAACGGTCCACATTGATGCTTTGGAATTGCTCAACTCTCTCCATAGAGGAGCTTTTCACGTTTTTGTGCAATTTGAGACATAACTTGGTCTATTCGCGTCTTTACCTTACGAAACGTGGCACGAAGGCTCAACTAGCAAGTTAGACTTTTAAGAGCACTAAATAGAGTACAACGGTCCACATTGATGCTTTGGAATTGCTCAACTCTCTCCATAGAGGAGCTTTTCACGTTATTGTGCAATTCGAGACATAACTTGGTCTATTCGCATATTTACCTTACGAAACGTGGCACGAAGGCTCAACTAGCAAGTTAGACTTTTAAGAGCACTAAATAGAGTACAACGGTCCACATTGATGCTTTGGAATTGCTCAACTCTCTCCATAGAGGAGCTTTTCACGTTTTGTGCAATTCGAGACATAACTTGGTCTATTCGCATATTTACCTTACGAAACGTGGCACGAAGGCTCAAGCTAGCAAGTTAGACTTTTAAGAGCACTAAATAGAGTACAACGGTCCACATTGATGCTTTGGAATTGCTCAACTCTCTCCATAGAGGAGCTTTTCACGTTTTTGTGCAATTTGAGACATAACTTGGTCTATTCGCGTCTTTACCTTACGAAACGTGGCACGAAGGCTCAACTAGCAAGTTAGACTTTTAAGAGCACTAAATAGAGTACAACGGTCCACATTGATGCTTTGGAATTGCTCAACTCTCTCCATAGAGGAGCTTTTCACGTTTTTGTGCAATTCGAGACATAACTTGGTCTATTCGCATATTTACCTTAACGAAACGTGGCACGAAGGCTCAAGTAGCAAGTTAGACTTTTAAGAGCACTAAATAGAGTACAACGGTCCACATTGATGCTTTGGAATTGCTCAACTCTCTCCATAGAGGAGCTTTTCACGTTTTTGTGCAATTTGAGACATAACTTGGTCTATTCGCGTCTTTACCTTACGAAACGTGGCACGAAGGCTCAACTAGCAAGTTAGACTTTTAAGAGCACTAAATAGAGTACAACGGTCCACATTGATGCTTTGGAATTGCTCAACTCTCTCCATAGAGGAGCTTTTCACGTTTTTGTGCAATTCGAGACATAACTTGGTCTATTCGCATATTTACCTTACGAAACGTGGCACGAAGGCTCAACTAGCAAGTTAGACTTTTAAGAGCACTAAATAGAGTACAACGGTCCACATTGATGCTTTGGAATTGCTCAACTCTCTCCATAGAGGAGCTTTTCACGTTTTTGTGCAATTTCGAGACATAACTTGGTCTATTCGCGTCTTTACCTTACGAAACGTGGCACGAAGGCTCAACTAGCAAGTTAGACTTTTAAGAGCACTAAATAGAGTACAACGGTCCCACATTGATGCTTTGGAATTGCTCAACTCTCTCCATAGAGGAGCTTTTCACGTTTTTGTGCAATTCGAGACATAACTTGGTCTATTCGCGTCTTTACCTTACGAAACGTGGCACGAAGGCTCAACTAGCAAGTTAGACTTTTAAGAGCACTAAATAGAGTACAACGGTCCACATTGATGCTTTGGAATTGCTCAACTCTCTCCATAGAAGGAGCTTTTCACGTTTTTGTGCAATTCGAGACATAACTTGGTCTATTCGCATATTTACCTTACGAAACGTGGCACGAAGGCTCAACTAGCAAGTTAGACTTTTAAGAGCACTAAATAGAGTACAACGGTCCACATTGATGCTTTGGAATTGCTCAACTCTCTCCATAGAGGAGCTTTCACGTTTTTGTGCAATTCGAGACATAACTTGGTCTATTCGCATATTTACCTTACAAAACGTGGCACGAAGGCTCAACTAGCAAGTTAGACTTTTAAGAGCACTAAATAGAGTACAACGGTCCACATTGATGCTTTGGAATTGCTCAACTCTCTCCATAGAGGAGCTTTTCACCTTATTGTGCAATTTGAGACATAACGTGGTCTATTCGCGTCTTTACCTTACGAAACGTGGCACGAAGGCTCAACTAGCAAGTTAGACTTTAAGAGCACTAAATAGAGTTCAACGGTCCGCATTGATGCTTTGGAATTGCTCAACTCTCTCCATAGAGGAGCTTTTCACGTTTTTGTGCAATTTGAGACATAACTTGGTCTATTTGCGTCTTTACCTTACGAAATGTGGCACGAAGGCTCAACCAGCAAGTTAGACTTTTAAGAGTACTAAATAGAGTACAACGGCCCACTTTGATGCTTTGGAATTGCTCAACTCTCTCCATAGAAGAGCTTTTCACGTTTTTGTGCAATTCCAAACATAACTTGGTCTATTCGCGTCTTTGCCTTACGAAACGTGGCACGAAGGCTCAACTAGCAAGTTAGACTTTTAAGAGCACTAAACAGAGTACAACGGTCCACATTGATGCTTCGGAATTGCTCAACTCTCTCCATAGAAGAGCTTTTCACGTTTTTGTGCAATTCGAGACATAACTTGGTCTATTCGCATATTTACCTTACAAAACGTGGCACGAAGGCTCAACTAGCAAGTTAGACTTTTAAGAGCACTAAATAGAGTACAACGGTCCACATTGATGCTTTGGAATTGCTCAACTCTCTCGATAGAGGAGCTTTTCACATTTTTGTGCAATTTGAGACATAACTTGGTCTATTCGCATATTTACCTTACGAAACGTGGCACGAAGGCTCAACTAGCAAGTTAGACTTTTAAGAGCACTAAATAGAGTACAACGGTCCACATTGACGCTTTGGAATTGCTCAACTCTCTCCATAGAGGAGCTTTTCACGTTTTTGTGCAATTCGAGACATAACTTGGTCTATTCGCATATTTACCTTACAAAACGTGGCACGAAGGCTCAACTAGCAAGTTAGACTTTTAAGAGCACTAAATAGAGTACAACGGTCCACATTGATGCTTTGGAATTGCTCAACTCTCTCCATAGAGGAGCTTTTCACGTTTTTGTGCAATTCGAGACATAACTTGGTCTATTCGCATATTTACCTTACAAAACGTGGCACGAAGGCTCAACTAGCAAGTTAGACTTTTAAGAGCACTAAATAGAGTACAACGGTCCACATTGATGCTTTGGAATTGCTCAACTCTCTCCATAGAGGAGCTTTTCACCTTATTGTGCAATTTGAGACATAACGTGGTCTATTCGCGTCTTTACCTTACGAAACGTGGCACGAAGGCTCAACTAGCAAGTTAGACTTTTAAGAGCACTAAATAGAGTACAACGGTCCACATTGATGCTTTGGAATTGCTCAACTCTCTCCATAGAGGAGCTTTTCACCTTATTGTGCAATTTGAGACATAACGTGGTCTATTCGCGTCTTTACCTTACGAAACGTGGCACGAAGGCTCAACTAGCAAGTTAGACTTTAAGAGCACTAAATAGAGTTACAACGGTCCGCATTGATGCTTTGGAATTGCTCAACTCTCTCCATAGAGGAGCTTTTCACGTTTTTGTGCAATTTGAGACATAACTTGGTCTATTCGCGTCTTTACCTTACGAAATGTGGCACGAAGGCTCAACCAGCAAGTTAGACTTTTAAGAGTACTAAATAGAGTACAACGGCCCACATTGATGCTTTGGAATTGCTCAACTTTCTCCATAGAAGAGCTTTTATTCCAAACATAACTTGGTCTATTCGCATATTTACCTAACGAAACGTGGCACGAAGGCTCAAGTAGCAAGTTAGACTTTTAAGAGCACTAAATAGAGTACAACGGTCCACATTTATGCTTTGGAATTGCTCAACTCTCTCCATAGATGAGCTTTTCACGTTTTTGTGCAATTTGAGACATAACTTGGTCTATTCGTGTCTTTACCTTACGAAACGTGGCACGAAGGCTCAACTAGCAAGTTAGACTTTAAGAGCACTAAATAGAGTTCAACGGCCCACATTGATGCTTTGGAATTGCTCAACTCTCTCCATAGAGGAGCTTTTCACGTCTTTGTGCAATTCCAAACATAACTTGGTCTATTCGCATATTTACCTAACGAAACGTGGCACGAAGGCTCAAGTAGCAAGTTAGACTTTTAAGAGCACTAAATAGAGTACAACGGTCCACATTGGTGCTTTGGAATTGGTCAACTCTTTCCATAGAGGAGCTTTTCACGTTTTTTTGCAATTTGAGACATAACGTGGTCTATTCGCGTCTTTACCTTACGAAACGTGGCACGAAGGCTCAACTAGCAAGTTAGACTTTTAAGAGCACTAAATAGAGTACAACGGTCCACATTGACGCTTTGGAATTGCTCAACTCTCTCCATAGAGGAGCTTTTCACGTTTTTGTGCAATTCGAGACATAACTTGGTCTATTCGCATATTTACCTTACAAAACGTGGCACGAAGGCTCAACTAGCAAGTTAGACTTTTAAGAGCACTAAATAGAGTACAACGGTCCACATTGATGCTTTGGAATTGCTCAACTCTCTCCATAGAGGAGCTTTTCACGTTTTTGTGCAATTCGAGACATAACTTGGTCTATTCGCATATTTACCTTACAAAACGTGGCACGAAGGCTCAACTAGCAAGTTAGACTTTTAAGAGCACTAAATAGAGTACAACGGTCCACATTGATGCTTTGGAATTGCTCAACTCTCTCCATAGAGGAGCTTTTCACCTTATTGTGCAATTTGAGACATAACGTGGTCTATTCGCGTCTTTACCTTACGAAACGTGGCACGAAGGCTCAACTAGCAAGTTAGACTTTTAAGAGCACTAAATAGAGTACAACGGTCCACATTGATGCTTTGGAATTGCTCAACTCTCTCCATAGAGGAGCTTTTCACCTTATTGTGCAATTTGAGACATAACGTGGTCTATTCGCGTCTTTACCTTACGAAACGTGGCACGAAGGCTCAACTAGCAAGTTAGACTTTAAGAGCACTAAATAGAGTTCAACGGCCCACATTGATGCTTTGGAATTGCTCAACTCTCTCCATAGAGGAGCTTTTCACGTTTTTGTGCAATTTGAGACATAACTTGGTCTATTTGCGTCTTTACCTTACGAAATGTGGCACGAAGGCTCAACCTAGCAAGTTAGACTTTTAAGAGTACTAAATAGAGTACAACGGCCCACATTGATGCTTTGGAATTGCTCAACTCTCTCCATAGAAGAGCTTTTCCCGTCAATGTGCAATTCCAAACATAACTTGGTCTATTCGCATATTTACCTAACGAAACGTGGCACGAAGGCTCAAGTAGCAAGTTAGACTTTTAGGAGCACTAAATAGAGTACAACGGTCCACATTTATGCTTTGGAATTGCTCAACTCTCTCCATAGATGAGCTTTTCACGTTTTTGTGCAATTTGAGACATAACTTGGTCTATTCGTGTCTTTACCTTACGAAACGTGGCACGAAGGCTCAACTAGCAAGTTAGACTTTTAAGAGCACTAAATAGAGTACAACGGTCCACATTGATGCTTTGGAATTGCTCAACTCTCTCGATAGAGGAGCTTTTCACATTTTTGTGCAATTTGAGACATAACTTGGTCTATTCGCATATTTACCTTACGAAACGTGGCACGAAGGCTCAACTAGCAAGTTAGACTTTTAAGAGCACTAAATAGAGTACAACGGTCCACATTGACTGCTTTGGAATTGCTCAACTCTCTCCATAGAGGAGCTTTTCACGTTTTTGTGCAATTCGAGACATAACTTGGTCTATTCGCATATTTACCTTACAAAACGTGGCACGAAGGCTCAACTAGCAAGTTAGACTTTTAAGAGCACTAAATAGAGTACAACGGTCCACATTGATGCTTTGGAATTGCTCAACTCTCTCCATAGAGGAGCTTTTCACGTTTTTGTGCAATTCGAGACATAACTTGGTCTATTCGCATATTTACCTTACAAAACGTGGCACGAAGGCTCAACTAGCAAGTTAGACTTTTAAGAGCACTAAATAGAGTACAACGGTCCACATTGATGCTTTGGAATTGCTCAACTCTCTCCATAGAGGAGCTTTTCACCTTATTGTGCAATTTGAGACATAACGTGGTCTATTCGCGTCTTTACCTTACGAAACGTGGCACGAAGGCTCAACTAGCAAGTTAGACTTTTAAGAGCACTAAATAGAGTACAACGGTCCACATTGATGCTTTGGAATTGCTCAACTCTCTCCATAGAGGAGCTTTTCACCTTATTGTGCAATTTGAGACATAACGTGGTCTATTCGCGTCTTTACCTTACGAAACGTGGCACGAAGGCTCAACTAGCAAGTTAGACTTTAAGAGCACTAAATAGAGTTCAACGGTCCGCATTGATGCTTTGGAATTGCTCAACTCTCTCCATAGAGGAGCTTTTCACGTTTTTGTGCAATTTGAGACATAACTTGGTCTATTTGCGTCTTTACCTTACGAAATGTGGCACGAAGGCTCAACCAGCAAGTTAGACTTTTAAGAGTACTAAATAGAGTACAACGGCCCACATTGATGCTTTGGAATTGCTCAACTTTCTCCATAGAAGAGCTTTTCCCGTCAATGTGCAATTCCAAACATAACTTGGTCTATTCGCATATTTACCTAACGAAACGTGGCACGAAGGCTCAAGTAGCAAGTTAGACTTTTAGGAGCACTAAATAGAGTACAACGGTCCACATTTATGCTTTGGAATTGCTCAACTCTCTCCATAGATGAGCTTTTCACGTTTTTGTGCAATTTGAGACATAACTTGGTCTATTCGTGTCTTTACCTTACGAAACGTGGCACGAAGGCTCAACTAGCAAGTTAGACTTTAAGAGCACTAAATAGAGTTCAACGGCCCACATTGATGCTTTGGAATTGCTCAACTCTCTCCATAGAGGAGCTTTTCACGTCTTTGTGCAATTCCAAACATAACTTGGTCTATTCGCATATTTACCTAACGAAACGTGGCACGAAGGCTCAAGTAGCAAGTTAGACTTTTAAGAGCACTAAATAGAGTACAACGGTCCACATTGATGCTTTGGAATTGCTCAACTCTCTCCATAGAGGAGCTTTTCACGTTTTTGTGCAATTTGAGACATAACGTGGTCTATTCGCGTCTTTACCTTACGAAACGTGGCACGAAGGCTCAACTAGCAAGTTAGACTTTTAAGAGCACTAAATAGAGTACAACGGTCCACATTGATACTTTGGAATTGCTCAACTCTCTCCATAGAGGAGCTTTTCACGTTTTTGTGCAATTCGAGACATAACTTGGTCTATTCGCATATTTACCTTACAAATCGTGGCACGAAGGGTCAACTAGCAAGTTAGACTTTTAAGAGCACTAAATAGAGTACAACAGCCCACATTGATGCTTTGGAATTGCTCAACTCTTTCCATAGAGGAGCTTTTCACGTTTTTGTGCAATTTGAGACATAACTTGGTCTATTTGCGTCTTTACCTTACGAAATGTGGCACGAAGGCTCAACCAGCAAGTTAGACTTTTAAGAGTACTAAATAGAGTACAACGGCCCACATTGATGCTTTGGAATTGCTCAACTCTCTCCATAGAAGAGCTTTTCACGTTTTTGTGCAATTCCAAACATAACTTGGTCTATTCGCGTCTTTGCCTTACGAAACGTGGCACGAAGGCTCAACTAGCAAGTTAGACTTTTAAGAGCACTAAATAGAGTACAACGGTCCACATTGATGCTTTGGAATTGCTCAACTCTCTCCATAGAAGAGCTTTTCACGTTTTTGTGCAATTCGAGACATAACTTGGTCTATTCGCATATTTACCTTACAAAACGTGGCACGAAGGCTCAACTAGCAAGTTAGACTTTTAAGAGCACTAAATAGAGTACAACGGTCCACATTGATGCTTTGGAATTGCTCAACTCTCTCCATAGAGGAGCTTTTCACGTTTTTGTGCAATTTGAGACATAACTTGGTCTATTTGCGTCTTTACCTTACGAAATGTGGCACGAAGGCTCAACCTAGCAAGTTAGACTTTTAAGAGCTACTAAATAGAGTACAACGGCCCACATTGATACTTTGGAATTGCTCAACTCTCTCCATAGAAGAGCTTTTCACGTTTTTGTGCAATTCCAAACATAACTTGGTCTATTCGCGTCTTTGCCTTACGAAACGTGGCACGAAGGCTCAACTAGCAAGTTAGACTTTTAAGAGCACTAAATAGAGTACAACGGTCCACATTGATGCTTTGGAATTGCTCAACTCTCTCCATAGAAGAGCTTTTCACGTTTTTGTGCAATTCGAGACATAACTTGGTCTATTCGCATATTTACCTTACAAAACGTGGCACGAAGGCTCAACTAGCAAGTTAGACTTTTAAGAGCACTAAATAGAGTACAACGGTCCACATTGATGCTTTGGAATTGCTCAACTCTCTCGATAGAGGAGCTTTTCACATTTTTGTGCAATTTGAGACATAACTTGGTCTATTCGCATATTTACCTTACGAAACGTGGCACGAAGGCTCAACTAGCAAGTTAGACTTTTAAGAGCACTAAATAGAGTACAACGGTCCACATTGATGCTTTGGAATTGCTCAACTCTCTCCATAGAGGAGCTTTTCACGTTTTTGTGCAATTCGAGACATAACTTGGTCTATTCGCATATTTACCTTACAAAACGTGGCACGAAGGCTCAACTAGCAAGTTAGACTTTTAAGAGCACTAAATAGAGTACAACGGTCCACATTGATGCTTTGGAATTGCTCAACTCTCTCCATAGAGGAGCTTTTCACCTTATTGTGCAATTTGAGACATAACGTGGTCTATTCGCGTCTTTACCTTACGAAACGTGGCACGAAGGCTCAACTAGCAAGTTAGACTTTTAAGAGCACTAAATAGAGTACAACGGCCCACATTGATGCTTTGGAATTGCTCAACTCTCTCCATAGAAGAGCTTTTCACGTTTTTGTGCAATTCAAACATAACTTGGTCTATTCGCATATTTACCTTACGAAACGTGGCACGAAGGCTCAAGTAGCAAGTTAGACTTTTAAGAGCACTAAATAGAGTACAACGGTCCACATTTATGCTTTGGAATTGCTCAACTCTCTCCATAGAGGAGCTTTTCACGTTTTTGTGCAATTTGAGACATAACTTGGTCTATTCGTGTCTTTACCTTACGAAACGTGGCACGAAGGCTCAACTAGCAAGTTAGACTTTAAGAGCACTAAATAGAGTTACAACGGTCCACATTGATGCTTTGGAATTGCTCAACTCTCTCCATAGAGGAGCTTTTCACAGTCTTTGTGCAATTCCAAACATAACTTGGTCTATTCGCATATTTACCTAACGAAACGTGGCACGAAGGCTCAAGTAGCAAGTTAGACTTTTAAGAGCACTAAATAGAGTACAACGGTCCACATTGATGCTTTGGAATTGCTCAACTCTCTCCATAGAGGAGCTTTTCACGTTTTTGTGCAATTTGAGACATAACGTGGTCTATTCGCGTCTTTACCTTACGAAACGTGGCACGAAGGCTCAACTAGCAAGTTAGACTTTTAAGAGCACTAAATAGAGTACAACGGTCCACATTGATGCTTTGGAATTGCTCAACTCTCTCCATAGAGGAGCTTTTCACGTTTTTGTGCAATTCGAGACATAACTTGGTCTATTCGCATATTTACCTTACAAATCGTGGCACGAAGGCTCAACTAGCAAGTTAGACTTTTAAGAGCACTAAATAGAGTACAACAGCCCACATTGATGCTTTGGAATTGCTCAACTCTCTCCATAGAGGAGCTTTTCACGTTTTTGTGCAATTCGAGACATAACTTGGTCTATTCGCATATTTACCTTACAAAACGTGGCACGAAGGCTCAACTAGCAAGTTAGACTTTTAAGAGCACTAAATAGAGTACAACGGTCCACATTGATGCTTTGGAATTGCTCAACTCTCTCCATAGAGGAGCTTTTCACGTTTTTGTGCAATTTGAGACATAACTTGGTCTATTCGCATATTTACCTTACGAAACGTGGCACGAAGGCTCAACTAGCAAGTTAGACTTTTAAGAGCACTAAATAGAGTACAACGGTCCACATTGACGCTTTGGAATTGCTCAACTCTCTCCATAGAGGAGCTTTTCACGTTTTTGTGCAATTCGAGACATAACTTGGTCTATTCGCATATTTACCTTACAAAACGTGGCACGAAGGCTCAACTAGCAAGTTAGACTTTTAAGAGCACTAAATAGAGTACAACGGTCCACATTGATGCTTTGGAATTGCTCAACTCTCTCCATAGAGGAGCTTTTCACCTTATTGTGCAATTTGAGACATAACTTGGTCTATTCGCGTCTTTACCTTACGAAACGTGGCACGAAGGCTCAACTAGCAAGTTAGACTTTTAAGAGCACTAAATAGAGTACAACGGTCCACATTGATGCTTTGGAATTGCTCAACTCTCTCCATAGAGGAGCTTTTCACGTTTTTGTGCAATTCGAGACATAACTTGGTCTATTCGCATATTTACCTTACGAAACGTGGCACGAAGGCTCAAGTAGCAAGTTAGACTTTTAAGAGCACTAAATAGAGTACAACGGTCCACATTGATGCTTTGGAATTGCTCAACTCTCTCCATAGATGAGCTTTTCACGTTTTTGTGCAATTTGAGACATAACTTGGTCTATTCGCTGTCTTTACCTTACGAAACGTGGCACGAAGGCTCAACTAGCAAGTTAGACTTTTAAGAGCACTAAATAGAGTACAACGGTCCACATTGATGCTTTGGAATTGCTCAACTCTCTCCATAGAGGAGCTTTTCACGTCTTTGTGCAATTCCAAACATAACTTGGTCTATTCGCATATTTACCTTACGAAACGTGGCACGAAGGCTCAAGTAGCAAGTTAGACTTTTAAGAGCACTAAATAGAGTACAACGGTCCACATTGATGCTTTGGAATTGCTCAACTCTCTCCATAGAGGAGCTTTTCACGTTTTTGTGCAATTTGAGACATAACGTGGTCTATTCGCGTCTTTACCTTACGAAACGTGGCACGAAGGCTCAACTAGCAAGTTAGACTTTTAAGAGCACTAAATAGAGTACAACGGTCCACATTGATGCTTTGGAATTGCTCAACTCTCTCCATAGAGGAGCTTTTCACGTTTTTGTGCAATTCGAGACATAACTTGGTCTATTCGCATATTTACCTTACAAACGTGGCACGAAGGCTCAACTAGCAAGTTAGACTTTTAAGAGCACTAAATAGAGTACAACGGTCCACATTGATGCTTTGGAATTGCTCAACTCTCTCCATAGAGGAGCTTTTCACGTTTTTGTGCAATTTGAGACATAACTTGGTCTATTCGCGTCTTTACCTTACGAAACGTGGCACGAAGGCTCAACTAGCAAGTTAGACTTTTAAGAGCACTAAATAGAGTACAACGGCCCACATTGATGCTTTGGAATTGCTCAACTCTCTCCATAGAAGAGCTTTTCACGTCTTTGTGCAATTCCAAACATAACTTGGTCTATTCGCATATTTACCTTACGAAACGTGGCACGAAGGCTCAAGTAGCAAGTTAGACTTTTAAGAGCACTAAATAGAGTACAACGGTCCACATTGATGCTTTGGAATTGCTCAACTCTCTCCATAGAGGAGCTTTTCACGTTTTTGTGCAATTTGAGACATAACTTGGTCTATTCGCGTCTTTACCTTACGAAACGTGGCACGAAGGCTCAACTAGCAAGTTAGACTTTTAAGAGCACTAAATAGAGTACAACGGTCCACATTGATGCTTTGGAATTGCTCAACTCTCTCCATAGAGGAGCTTTTCACGTTTTTGTGCAATTCGAGACATAACTTGGTCTATTCGCATATTTACCTTACGAAACGTGGCACGAAGGCTCAAGTAGCAAGTTAGACTTTTAAGAGCACTAAATAGAGTACAACGGTCCACATTGATGCTTTGGAATTGCTCAACTCTCTCCATAGAGGAGCTTTTCACGTTTTTGTGCAATTTGAGACATAACTTGGTCTATTCGCGTCTTTACCTTACGAAACGTGGCACGAAGGCTCAACTAGCAAGTTAGACTTTTAAGAGCACTAAATAGAGTACAACGGTCCACATTGATGCTTTGGAATTGCTCAACTCTCTCCATAGAGGAGCTTTTCACGTTTTTGTGCAATTCGAGACATAACTTGGTCTATTCGCATATTTACCTTACAAACGTGGCACGAAGGCTCAACTAGCAAGTTAGACTTTTAAGAGCACTAAATAGAGTACAACGGTCCACATTGATGCTTTGGAATTGCTCAACTCTCTCCATAGAGGAGCTTTTCACGTTTTTGTGCAATTTGAGACATAACTTGGTCTATTCGCGTCTTTACCTTACGAAACGTGGCACGAAGGCTCAACTAGCAAGTTAGACTTTTAAGAGCACTAAATAGAGTACAACGGTCCCACATTGATGCTTTGGAATTGCTCAACTCTCTCCATAGAGGAGCTTTTCACGTTTTTGTGCAATTCCAGACATAACTTGGTCTATTCGCGTCTTTACCTTACGAAACGTGGCACGAAGGCTCAACTAGCAAGTTAGACTTTTAAGAGCACTAAATAGAGTACAACGGTCCACATTGATGCTTTGGAATTGCTCAACTCTCTCCATAGAGGAGCTTTTCACGTTTTTGTGCAATTCGAGACATAACTTGGTCTATTCGCATATTTACCTTACGAAACGTGGCACGAAGGCTCAACTAGCAAGTTAGACTTTTAAGAGCACTAAATAGAGTACAACGGTCCACATTGATGCTTTGGAATTGCTCAACTCTCTCCATAGAGGAGCTTTTCACGTTTTTGTGCAATTCGAGACATAACTTGGTCTATTCGCATATTTACCTTACGAAACGTGGCACGAAGGCTCAACTAGCAAGTTAGACTTTTAAGAGCACTAAATAGAGTACAACGGTCCACATTGATGCTTTGGAATTGCTCAACTCTCTCCATAGAGGAGCTTTTCACGTTTTTGTGCAATTTGAGACATAACTTGGTCTATTCGCGTATTTACCTTACGAAACGTGGCACGAAGGCTCAACTAGCAAGTTAGACTTTTAAGAGCACTAAATAGAGTACAACGGTCCACATTGATGCTTTGGAATTGCTCAACTCTCTCCATAGACGAGCTTTTCACGTTTTTGTGCAATTCGAGACATAACTTGGTCTATTCGCATATTTACCTTACAAAACGTGGCACGAAGGCTCAACTAGCAAGTTAGACTTTTAAGAGCACTAAATAGAGTACAACGGTCCACATTGATGCTTTGGAATTGCTCAACTCTCTCCATAGAGGAGCTTTTCACGTTTTTGTGCAATTTGAGACATAACTTGGTCTATTCGCATATTTACCTTACGAAACGTGGCACGAAGGCTCAAGTAGCAAGTTAGACTTTTAAGAGCACTAAATAGAGTACAACGGTCCACATTGATGCTTTGGAATTGCTCAACTCTCTCCATAGAGGAGCTTTTCACGTTTTTGTGCAATTTGAGACATAACTTGGTCTATTCGCGTCTTTACCTTACGAAACGTGGCACGAAGGCTCAACTAGCAAGTTAGACTTTTAAGAGCACTAAATAGAGTACAACGGTCCACATTGATGCTTTGGAATTGCTCAACTCTCTCCATAGAGGAGCTTTTCACGTTTTTGTGCAATTCGAGACATAACTTGGTCTATTCGCATATTTACCTTACAAAACGTGGCACGAAGGCTCAACTAGCAAGTTAGACTTTTAAGAGCACTAAATAGAGTACAACGGCCCACATTGATGCTTTGGAATTGCTCAACTCTCTCCATAGAGGAGCTTTTCACGTTTTTGTGCAATTCCAAACATAACTTGGTCTATTCGCATATTTACCTTACAAAACGTGGCACGAAGGCTCAACTAGCAAGTTAGACTTTTAAGAGCACTAAATAGAGTTCAACGGTCCACATTGATGCTTTGGAATTGCTCAACTCTCTCCATAGAGGAGCTTTTCACCTTATTGTGCAATTTGAGACATAACGTGGTCTATTCGCGTGTTTACCTTACGAAACGTGGCACGAAGACTCAACTAGCAAGTTAGACTTTACGAGCACTAAATAGAGTACAACGGTCCACATTGACGCTTTGGAATTGCTCAACTCTCTCCATAGAGGAGCTTTTCACGTTTTTGTGCAATTCGAGACATAACTTGGTCTATTCGCATATTTACCTTACAAAACGTGGCACGAAGGCTCAACTAGCAAGTTAGACTTTTAAGAGCACTAAATAGAGTACAACGGTCCACATTGATGCTTTGGAATTGCTCAACTCTCTCCATAGAGGAGCTTTTCACCGTTTTTGTGCAATTTGAGACATAACTTGGTCTATTCGCGTCTTTACCTTACGAAACGTGGCACGAAGGCTCAACTAGCAAGTTAGACTTTTAAGAGCACTAAATAGAGTACAACGGTCCACATTGATGCTTTGGAATTGCTCAACTCTCTCCATAGAGGAGCTTTTCACGTTTTTGTGCAATTCGAGACATAACTTGGTCTATTCGCTATATTTACCTTACGAAACGTGGCACGAAGGCTCAACTAGCAAGTTAGACTTTTAAGAGCACTAAATAGAGTACAACGGTCCACATTGATGCTTTGGAATTGCTCAACTCTCTCCATAGAGGAGCTTTTCACGTTTTTGTGCAATTTGAGACATAACTTGGTCTATTCGCGTCTTTACCTTACGAAACGTGGCACGAAGGCTCAACTAGCAAGTTAGACTTTTAAGAGCACTAAATAGAGTACAACGGTCCCACATTGATGCTTTGGAATTGCTCAACTCTCTCCATAGAGGAGCTTTTCACGTTTTTGTGCAATTCGAGACATAACTTGGTCTATTCGCATATTTACCTACGAAACGTGGCACGAAGGCTCAACTAGCAAGTTAGACTTTTAAGAGCACTAAATAGAGTACAACGGTCCACATTGATGCTTTGGAATTGCTCAACTCTCTCCATAGAGGAGCTTTTCACGTTTTTGTGCAATTCGAGACATAACTTGGTCTATTCGCGTCTTTACCTTACGAAACGTGGCACGAAGGCTCAACTAGCAAGTTAGACTTTTAAGAGCACTAAATAGAGTACAACGGTCCCACATTGATGCTTTGGAATTGCTCAACTCTCTCCATAGAGGAGCTTTTCACGTTTTTGTGCAATTCGAGACATAACTTGGTCTATTCGCATATTTACCTTACGAAACGTGGCACGAAGGCTCAACTAGCAAGTTAGACTTTTAAGAGCACTAAATAGAGTACAACGGTCCACATTGATGCTTTGGAATTGCTCAACTCTCTCCATAGAGGAGCTTTTCACGTTTTTGTGCAATTTGAGACATAACTTGGTCTATTCGCGTCTTTACCTTACGAAACGTGGCACGAAGGCTCAACTAGCAAGTTAGACTTTTAAGAGCACTAAATAGAGTACAACGGTCCACATTGATGCTTTGGAATTGCTCAACTCTCTCCATAGAGGAGCTTTTCACGTTTTTGTGCAATTCGAGACATAACTTGGTCTATTCGCATATTTACCTTACAAAACGTGGCACGAAGGCTCAACTAGCAAGTTAGACTTTTAAGAGCACTAAATAGAGTACAACGGTCCACATTGATGCTTTGGAATTGCTCAACTCTCTCCATAGAGGAGCTTTTCACGTTTTTGTGCAATTCGAGACATAACTTGGTCTATTCGCATATTTACCTTACGAAATGTGGCACGAAGGCTCAAGTAGCAAGTTAGACTTTTAAGAGCACTAAATAGAGTACAACGGTCCACATTGATGCTTTGGAATTGCTCAACTCTCTCCATAGAGGAGCTTTTCACGTTTTTGTGCAATTTGAGACATAACTTGGTCTATTCGCGTCTTTACCTTACGAAACGTGGCACGAAGGCTCAACTAGCAAGTTAGACTTTTAAGAGCACTAAATAGAGTGCAACGGTCCACATTGATGCTTTGGAATTGCTCAACTCTCTCCATAGAGGAGCTTTTCACGCTTTTGTTCAATTCGAGACATAACTTGGTCTATTCGCATATTTACCTTACCAAACGTGGTACGAAGGCTCAACTAGCAAGTTAGACTTTTAAGAGCACTAAATAGAGTACAACGATCCACATTGACGCTTTGGAATTGCTCAACTCTCTCCATAGAGGAGCTTTTCACGTTTTTGTGCAATTTGAGACATAACTTGATCTATTCGCGTGTTTACCTTACGAAACGTGGCACGAAGGCTCAACTAGCAAGTTAGACTTTTAAGAGCACTAAATAGAGTGCAACGGTCCACATTGATGCTTTGGAATTACTCAACTCTCTCCATAGACGAGGTTTTCACGTTTTTGTGCAATTCGAGACATAACTTGGTCTATTCGCATATTTACCTTACAAAACGTGGCACGAAGGCTCAACAAGCAAGTTAGACTTTCAAGAGCACTAAATAGAGTACAACGGCCCACATTGATGCTTTGGAATTGCTCAACTCTCTCCATAGAGGAGCTTTTCACGTTTTTGTGCAATTTGAGACATAACTTGGTCTATTTGCGTCTTTACCTTACAAAATGTGGCACGAAGGCTCAACCAGCAAGTTAGACTTTTAAGAGCACTAAATAGAGTACAACGGCCCACATTGATGCTTTGGAATTGCTCAACTCTCTCCATAGAGGAGCTTTTCACGTTTTTGTGCAATTCCAAACATAACTTGGTCTATTCGCGTCTTTACCTTACGAAACGTGGCACGAAGGCTCAACTAGCAAGTTAGACTTTTAAGAGCACTAAATAGAGTACAACGGTCCACATTGATGCTTTGGAATTGCTCAACTCTCTCCATAGAGGAGCTTTTCACGTTTTTGTGCAATTCGAGACATAACTTGGTCTATTCGCATATTTACCTTACAAAACGTGGCACGAAGGCTCAACTAGCAAGTTAGACTTTTAAGAGCACTAAATAGAGTACAACGGTCCACATTGATGCTTTGGAATTGCTCAACTCTCTCCATAGAGGAGCTTTTCACATTTTTGTGCAATTTGAGACATAACTTGGTCTATTCGCATATTTACCTTACGAAACGTGGCACGAAGGCTCAAGTAGCAAGTTAGACTTTTAAGAGCACTAAATAGAGTACAACGGTCCACATTGATGCTTTGGAATTGCTCAACTCTCTCCATAGAGGAGCTTTTCACGTTTTTGTGCAATTTGAGACATAACTTGGTCTATTCGCGTCTTTACCTTACGAAACGTGGCACGAAGGCTCAACTAGCAAGTTAGACTTTTAAGAGCACTAAATAGAGTACAACGGTCCACATTGATGCTTTGGAATTGCTCAACTCTCTCCATAGAGGAGCTTTTCACGTTTTTGTGCAATTCGAGACATAACTTGGTCTATTCGCATATTTACCTTACGAAACGTGGCACGAAGGCTCAACTAGCAAGTTAGACTTTTAAGAGCACTAAATAGAGTACAACGGCCCACATTGATGCTTTGGAATTGCTCAACTCTCTCCATAGAGGAGCTTTTCACGTTTTTGTGCAATTCCAAACATAACTTGGTCTATTCGCATATTTACCTTACGAAACGTGGCACGAAGGCTCAACTAGCAAGTTAGACTTTTAAGAGCACTAAATGGAGTACAACGGTCCACATTGATGCTTTGGAATTGCTCAACTCTCTCCATAGAAGAGCTTTTCACGTTTTTGTGCAATTCGAGACATAACTTTGTCTATTCGAATATTTACCTTACAAAACGTGGCACGAAGGCTCAACTAGCAAGTTAGACTTTTAAGAGCACTAAATAGAGTACAACGGTCCACATTGATGCTTTGGAATTGCTCAACTCTCTCGATAGAGGTGCTTTTCACATTTTTGTGCAATTTGAGACATAACTTGGTCTATTCGCATATTTACCTTACGAAACGTGGCACGAAGGCTCAAGTAGCAAGTTAGACTTTTAAGAGCACGAGGAGCTTTTCACGTTTTTGTGCAATTTGGGGCATAACTTGGTCTATTCGCGTCTTTACGTTACGAAACGTGGCACGAAGGCTCAACTAGCAAGTTAGACTTTTAAGAGCACTAAATAGAGTACAACGGTCCACATTGATGCTTTGGAATTGCTCAACTCTCTCCATATAGGAGCTTTTCACGTTTTTGTGCAATTTGAGACATAACTTGGTCTATTTGCGTCTTTACCTTACGAAATGTGGCATGAAGGCTCAACTCGCAAGTTAGACTTTTAAGAGCACTAAATAGAGTACAACGGTCCACATTGATGCTTTGGAATTGCTCAACTCTCTCCATAGACGAGCTTTTCACGTTTTTTTGCAATTCGAGACATAACTTGGTCTATTCGCATATTTACCTTACAAAACGTGGCACGAAGGCTAAACTAGCAAGTTAGACTTTTAGGAGCACTAAATAGAGTACAACGGTCCACATTGATGCTTTGGAATTGCTCAACTCTGTCCATAGACGAGCTTTTCACGTTTTTATGCAATTCAAGACATAACTTTGTCTATTCGCAAATTTACCTTACGAAATGTGGCACAAAGGCTCAAGTAGCAAGTTAGACTTTTTGGAGCACTAAATAGAGTACAACGGTCCACATTGATGCTTTGGAATTGCTCAACTCTCTCCATAGAGGAGCTTTTCACGTTTTTGTGCAATTTGAGACATAACTTGGTCTATTCGCGTCTTTACCTTACGAAACGTGGCACGAAGGCTCAACTAGCAAGTTAGACTTTTAAGAGCACTAAATAGAGTGCAACGGTCCACATTGATGCTTTGGAATTGCTCAACTCTCTCCATAGAGGAGCTTTTCACGCTTTTGTTCAATTCGAGACATAACTTGGTCTATTCGCATATTTACCTTACAAACGTGGCACGAAGGCTCAACTAGCAAGTTAGACTTTTAAGAGCACTAAATAGAGTACAACGGTCCACATTGATGCTTTGGAATTGCTCAGCTCTCTCCATAGAGGAGCTTTTCACGTTTTTGTGCAATTTGAGACATAACTTGGTCTATTCGCGTCTTTACCTTACGAAACGTGGCACGAAGGCTCAACTAGCAAGTTAGACTTTTAAGAGCACTAAATAGAGTACAACGGTCCACATTGATGCTTTGGAATTGCTCAACTCTCTCCATAGAGGAGCTTTTCACGTTTTTGTGCAATTCGAGACATAACTTGGTCTATTCGCATATTTACCTTACAAAACGTGGCACGAAGGCTCAACTAGCAAGTTAGACTTTTAAGAGCACTAAATAGAGTACAACGGTCCACATTGATGCTTTGGAATTGCTCAACTCTCTCCATAGAGGAGCTTTTCACGTTTTTGTGCAATTTGAGACATAACTTGGTCTATTCGCGTCTTTACCTTACGAAACGTGGCACGAAGGCTCAACTAGCAAGTTAGACTTTTAAGAGCTACTAAATAGAGTACAACGGTCCACATTGATGCTTTGGAATTGCTCAACTCTCTCCATAGAGGAGCTTTTCACGTTTTTGTGCAATTCGAGACATAACTTGGTCTATTCGCGTCTTTACCTTACGAAACGTGGCACGAAGGCTCAACTAGCAAGTTAGACTTTTAAGAGCACTAAATAGAGTACAACGGTCCACATTGATGCTTTGGAATTGCTCAACTCTCTCCATAGAGGAGCTTTTCACGTTTTTGTGCAATTCGAGACATAACTTGGTCTATTCGCATATTTACCTTACAAAACGTGGCACGAAGGCTCAACTAGCAAGTTAGACTTTTAAGAGCACTAAATAGAGTACAACGGTCCACATTGATGCTTTGGAATTGCTCAACTCTCTCCATAGAGGAGCTTTTCACGTTTTTGTGCAATTTGAGACATAACTTGGTCTATTCGCATATTTACCTTACGAAACGTGGCACGAAGGCTCAACGTAGCAAGTTAGACTTTTAAGAGCACTAAATAGAGTACAACGGTCCACATTGATGCTTTGGAATTGCTCAACTCTCTCCATAGAGGAGCTTTTCACGTTTTTGTGCAATTTGAGACATAACTTGGTCTATTCGCGTCTTTACCTTACGAAACGTGGCACGAAGGCTCAACTAGCAAGTTAGACTTTTAAGAGCACTAAATAGAGTACAACGGTCCACATTGACGCTTTGGAATTGCTCAACTCTCTCCATAGAGGAGCTTTTCACGTTTTTGTGCAATTCGACACATAACTTGGTCTATTCGCATATTTACCTTACAAAACGTGGCACGAAGGCTCAACTAGCAAGTTAGACTTTTAAGAGCACTAAATAGAGTACAATGGCCCACATTGATGCTTTGGAATTGCTCAACTCTCTCCATAGAGGAGCTTTTCACGTTTTTGTGCAATTCCAAACATAACTTGGTCTATTCGCATATTTACCTTACGAAACGTGGCACGAAGGCTCAACTAGCAAGTTAGACTTTTAAGAGCACTAAATGGAGTACAACGGTCCACATTGATGCTTTGGAATTGCTCAACTCTCTCCATAGAAGAGCTTTTCACGTTTTTGTGCAATTCGAGACATAACTTTGTCTATTCGCATATTTACCTTACAAAACGTGGCACGAAGGCTCAACTAGCAAGTTAGACTTTTAAGAGCACTAAATAGAGTACAACGGTCCACATTGATGCTTTGGAATTGCTCAACTCTCTCGATAGAGGAGCTTTTCACATTTTTGTGCAATTTGAGACATAACTTGGTCTATTCGCATATTTACCTTACGAAACGTGGCACGAAGGCTCAAGTAGCAAGTTAGACTTTTAAGAGCACTAAATGGAGTACAACGGTCCACATTGATGCTTTGGAATTGCTCAACTCTCTCCATAGAGGAGCTTTTCACGTTTTTGTGCAATTTGGGGCATAACTTGGTCTATTCGCGTCTTTACCTTACGAAACGTGGCACGAAGGCTCAACTAGCAAGTTAGACTTTTAAGAGCACTAAATAGAGTACAACGGTCCACATTGATGCTTTGGAATTGCTCAACTCTCTCCATAGAGGAGCTTTTCACGTTTTTGTGCAATTTGAGACATAACTTGGTCTATTCGCATATTTACCTTACGAAACGTGGCACGAAGGCTCAACTAGCAAGTTAGACTTTTAAGAGCACTAAATAGAGTACAACGGTCCCACATTGATGCTTTGGAATTGCTCAACTCTCTCCATAGAGGAGCTTTTCACGTTTTTGTGCAATTCGAGACATAACTTGGTCTATTCGCATATTTACCTTACAAAACGTGGCACGAAGGCTCAACTAGCAAGTTAGACTTTTAAGAGCACTAAATAGAGTACAACGGTCCACATTGATGCTTTGGAATTGCTCAACTCTCTCCATAGAGGAGCTTTTCACGTTTTTGTGCAATTCGAGACATAACTTGGTCTATTCGCATATTTACCTTACAAAACGTGGCACGAAGGCTCAACTAGCAAGTTAGACTTTTAAGAGCACTAAATAGAGTACAACGGTCCACATTGATGCTTTGGAATTGCTCAACTCTCTCCATAGAGGAGCTTTTCACGTTTTTGTGCAATTTGAGACATAACTTGGTCTATTCGCGTCTTTACCTTACGAAACGTGGCACGAAGGCTCAACTAGCAAGTTAGACTTTTAAGAGCACTAAATAGAGTACAACGGTCCACATTGATGCTTTGGAATTGCTCAACTCTCTCCATAGAGGAGCTTTTCACGTTTTTGTGCAATTCGAGACATAACTTGGTCTATTCGCATATTTACCTTACAAAACGTGGCACGAAGGCTCAACTAGCAAGTTAGACTTTTAAGAGCACTAAATAGAGTACAACGGTCCACATTGATGCTTTGGAATTGCTCAACTCTCTCCATAGAGGAGCTTTTCACGTTTTTGTGCAATTTGAGACATAACTTGGTCTATTCGCGTCTTTACCTTACGAAACGTGGCACGAAGGCTCAACTAGCAAGTTAGACTTTTAAGAGCACTAAATAGAGTACAACGGTCCACATTGATGCTTTGGAATTGCTCAACTCTCTCCATAGAGGAGCTTTTCACGTTTTTGTGCAATTCGAGACATAACTTGGTCTATTCGCATATTTACCTTACAAAACGTGGCACGAAGGCTCAACTAGCAAGTTAGACTTTTAAGAGCACTAAATAGAGTACAACGGTCCACATTGATGCTTTGGAATTGCTCAACTCTCTCCATAGAGGAGCTTTTCACGTTTTTGTGCAATTTGAGACATAACTTGGTCTATTCGCGTCTTTACCTTACGAAACGTGGCACGAAGGCTCAACTAGCAAGTTAGACTTTTAAGAGCACTAAATAGAGTACAACGGTCCACATTGATGCTTTGGAATTGCTCAACTCTCTCCATAGAGGAGCTTTTCACGTTTTTGTGCAATTCGAGACATAACTTGGTCTATTCGCATATTTACCTTACGAAACGTGGCACGAAGGCTCAACTAGCAAGTTAGACTTTTAAGAGCACTAAATAGAGTACAACGGTCCACATTGATGCTTTGGAATTGCTCAACTCTCTCCATAGAGGAGCTTTTCACGTTTTTGTGCAATTTGAGACATAACTTGGTCTATTCGCGTCTTTACCTTACGAAACGTGGCACGAAGGCTCAACTAGCAAGTTAGACTTTTAAGAGCACTAAATAGAGTACAACGGTCCACATTGATGCTTTGGAATTGCTCAACTCTCTCCATAGACGAGCTTTTCACGTTTTTGTGCAATTCGAGACATAACTTGGTCTATTCGCATATTTACCTTACGAAACGTGGCACGAAGGCTCAACTAGCAAGTTAGACTTTTAAGAGCACTAAATAGAGTACAACGGTCCACATTGATGCTTTGGAATTGCTCAACTCTCTCCATAGAGGAGCTTTTCACGTTTTTGTGCAATTCGAGACATAACTTGGTCTATTCGCATATTTACCTTACAAAACGTGGCACGAAGGCTCAACTAGCAAGTTAGACTTTTAAGAGCACTAAATAGAGTACAACGGTCCACATTGATGCTTTGGAATTGCTCAACTCTCTCGATAGAGGAGCTTTTCACATTTTTGTGCAATTTGAGACATAACTTGGTCTATTCGCATATTTACCTTACGAAACGTGGCACGAAGGCTCAAGTAGCAAGTTAGACTTTTAAGAGCACTAAATAGAGTACAACGGTCCACATTGATGCTTTGGAATTGCTCAACTCTCTCCATAGAGGAGCTTTTCACGTTTTTGTGCAATTTGAGACATAACTTGGTCTATTCGCGTCTTTACCTTACGAAACGTGGCACGAAGGCTCAACTAGCAAGTTAGACTTTTAAGAGCACTAAATAGAGTACAACGGTCCACATTGATGCTTTGGAATTGCTCAACTCTCTCCATAGAGGAGCTTTTCACGTTTTTGTGCAATTTGAGACATAACTTGGTCTATTCGCATATTTACCTTACAAAACGTGGCACGAAGGCTCAACTAGCAAGTTAGACTTTTAAGAGCACTAAATAGAGTACAACGGTCCCACATTGATGCTTTGGAATTGCTCAACTCTCTCCATAGAGGAGCTTTTCACGTTTTTGTGCAATTCGAGACATAACTTGGTCTATTCGCATATTTACCTTACGAAACGTGGCACGAAGGCTCAACTAGCAAGTTAGACTTTTAAGAGCACTAAATAGAGTACAACGGTCCACATTGATGCTTTGGAATTGCTCAACTCTCTCCATAGAGGAGCTTTTCACGTTTTTGTGCAATTCGAGACATAACTTGGTCTATTCGCATATTTACCTTACGAAACGTGGCACGAAGGCTCAACTAGCAAGTTAGACTTTTAAGAGCACTAAATAGAGTACAACGGTCCACATTGATGCTTTGGAATTGCTCAACTCTCTCCATAGAGGAGCTTTTCACGTTTTTGTGCAATTTGAGACATAACTTGGTCTATTCGCGTCTTTACCTTACGAAACGTGGCACGAAGGCTCAACTAGCAAGTTAGACTTTTAAGAGCACTAAATAGAGTACAACGGTCCACATTGATGCTTTGGAATTGCTCAACTCTCTCCATAGAGGAGCTTTTCACGTTTTTGTGCAATTCGAGACATAACTTGGTCTATTCGCATATTTACCTTACAAAACGTGGCACGAAGGCTCAACTAGCAAGTTAGACTTTTAAGAGCACTAAATAGAGTACAACGGTCCACATTGATGCTTTGGAATTGCTCAACTCTCTCCATAGAGGAGCTTTTCACCGTTATTGTGCAATTTGAGACATAACTTGGTCTATTCGCGTCTTTACCTTACGAAACGTGGCACGAAGGCTCAACTAGCAAGTTAGACTTTTAAGAGCACTAAATAGAGTACAACGGTCCACATTGATGCTTTGGAATTGCTCAACTCTCTCCATAGACGAGCTTTTCACGTTTTTGTGCAATTCGAGACATAACTTGGTCTATTCGCATATTTACCTTACAAAACGTGGCACGAAGGCTCAACTAGCAAGTTAGACTTTTAAGAGCACTAAATAGAGTACAACGGTCCACATTGATGCTTTGGAATTGCTCAACTCTCTCCATAGAGGAGCTTTTCACGTTTTTGTGCAATTTGAGACATAACTTGGTCTATTCGCGTCTTTACCTTACGAAACGTGGCACGAAGGCTCAACTAGCAAGTTAGACTTTTAAGAGCACTAAATAGAGTACAACGGTCCACATTGATGCTTTGGAATTGCTCAACTCTCTCCATAGAGGAGCTTTTCACGTTTTTGTGCAATTCGAGACATAACTTGGTCTATTCGCATATTTACCTTACGAAACGTGGCACGAAGGCTCAACTAGCAAGTTAGACTTTTAAGAGCACTAAATAGAGTACAACGGTCCACATTGATGCTTTGGAATTGCTCAACTCTCTCCATAGAGGAGCTTTTCACGTTTTTGTGCAATTTCGAGACATAACTTGGTCTATTCGCGTCTTTACCTTACGAAACGTGGCACGAAGGCTCAACTAGCAAGTTAGACTTTTAAGAGCACTAAATAGAGTACAACGGTCCACATTGATGCTTTGGAATTGCTCAACTCTCTCCATAGAGGAGCTTTTCACGTTTTTGTGCAATTCGAGACATAACTTGGTCTATTCGCATATTTACCTTACAAAACGTGGCACGAAGGCTCAACTAGCAAGTTAGACTTTTAAGAGCACTAAATAGAGTACAACGGTCCACATTGATGCTTTGGAATTGCTCAACTCTCTCCATAGAGGAGCTTTTCACGTTTTTGTGCAATTTGAGACATAACTTGGTCTATTCGCGTCTTTACCTTACGAAACGTGGCACGAAGGCTCAACTAGCAAGTTAGACTTTTAAGAGCACTAAATAGAGTACAACGGTCCACATTGATGCTTTGGAATTGCTCAACTCTCTCCATAGACGAGCTTTTCACGTTTTTGTGCAATTCGAGACATAACTTGGTCTATTCGCATATTTACCTTACGAAACGTGGCACGAAGGCTCAAGTAGCAAGTTAGACTTTTAAGAGCACTAAATGGAGTACAACGGTCCACATTGATGCTTTGGAATTGCTCAACTCTCTCCATAGAGGAGCTTTTCACTTATTGAGCAATTTGAGACATAACGTGGTCTATTCGCGTCTTTACCTTACGAAACGTGGCACGAAGGCTCACCTAGCAAGTTAGACTTTTAAAATCACTAAATAGAGTACAACGGTCCACATTGATGCTTTGGAATTGCTCAACTCTCTCCATAGACGAGCTTTTCACGTTTTTGTGCAATTCGAGACATAACTTGGTCTATTCGTATATTTACCTTACAAAACGTGGCACGAAGGCTCAACTAGCAAGTTAGACTTTTAGGAGCACTAAATAGAGTACAACGGTCCACATTTATGCTTTGGAATTGCACAACTCTCTCCATAGATGAGCTTTTCACGTTTTTGTGCAATTTGAGACATAACTTGGTCTATTCGTGTCTTTACCTTACGAAACGTGGCACGAAGGCTCAACTAGCAAGTTAGACTTTTAAGAGCACTAAATAGAGTTCAACGGCCCACATTGATGCTTTGGAATTGCTCAACTCTCTCCATAGAGGAGCTTTTCCCGTTTTTGTGCAATTCGAGACATAACTTGGTCGATTCGCGTCTTTACCTTACGAAACGTCGCACGAAGGCTCAACTAGCAAGTTAGACTTTTAAGAGCACTAAATAGAGTACAACGGCCCACATTGATACTTTGGAATTGCTCAACTCTCTCCATAGAGGAGCTTTTCACATTTTTGTGCAATTCCAAACATAACTTGGTCTATTCCCATATTTACCAAATGAAACGAGGCACGAAGGCTCAACTAGCAAGTTAGACTTTTAAGAGCACTAAATAGAGTACAAGGGTCCACATTGATGCTTTGGAATTGCTCAACTCTCTCCATAGAGGAGCTTTTCACGTTTTTGTGCAATTTGAGACATAACTTGGTCTATTCGCGTCTTTACCTTACGAAACGTCGCACGAAGGCTCAACTAGCAAGTTAGACTTTTAAGAGCACTAAATAGAGTACAACGGTCCACATTGATGCTTTGGAATTGCTCAACTCTCTCCATAGAGGAGCTTTTCACGTTTTTGTGCAATTCGAGACATAACTTGGTCAATTCGCATATTTACCTTACAAAACGTGGCACGAAGGCTCAACTAGCAAGTTAGACTTTTAAGAGCACTAAATAGAGTACAACGGTCCACATTGATGCTTTGAAATTGCTCAACTCTCTCCATAGAGGAGCTTTTCACGTTTTTGTGCAATTTGAGACATAACTTGGTCTATTCGCGTCTTTACCTTACGAAACGTGGCACGAAGGCTCAAGCTAGCAAGTTAGACTTTTAAGAGCACTAAATAGAGTGCAACGGTTCACATTGATGCTTTGGAATTGCTCAACTCTCTCCATAGACGAGGTTTTCACGTTTTTGTGCAATTCGAGACATAACTTGGTCTATTCGCATATTTACCTTACGAAACGTGGCACGAAGGCTCAAGTAGCAAGTTAGACTTTGAAGAGCACTAAATGGAGTACAACGGTCCACAATTGATGCTTTGGAATTGCTCAACTCTCTCCATAGAGGAGCTTTTCACGTTTTTGTGCAATTTGAGACATAACTTGGTCTATTCGCGTCTTTACCTTACGAAACGTGGCACGAAGGCTGAACTAGCAAGTTAGACTTTTAAGAGCATTAAATAGGGTACAACGGTCCACATTGATGCTTTGGAATTGCTCAACTCTCTCCATAGACGAGCTTTTCACGTTTTTGTGCAATTCGAGACATAACTTGGTCTATTCGCATATTTACCTTACAAAACGAGGCACGAAGGCTCAACTAGCAAGTTAGACTTTTAAGAGCACTAAATATAGTACAACGGTCCACATTTATGCTTTGGAATTGCTCAACTCTCTCCATAGAGGAGCTTTTCACGTTTTTGTGCAATTTGAGACATAACTTGGTCTATTCGTGTCTTTACCTTACGAAACGTGGCACGAAGGCTCAACTAGCAAGTTAGACTTTTAAGAGCACTAAATAGAGTTCAACGGCCCACATTGATGCTTTGGAATTGCTCAACTCTCTCCATAGAGGAGCTTTTCACGTCTTTGTGCAATTCCAAACATAACTTGGTCTATTCGCATATTTACCTAACGAAACGTGGCACGAAGGCTCAAGTAGCAAGTTAGACTTTTAAGAGCACTAAATAGAGTACAACGGTCCACATTGATGCTTTGGAATTGCTCAACTCTCTCCATAGAGGAGCTTTTCACGTTTTTGTGCAATTTGAGACATAACGTAGTCTATTCGCGTCTTTACCTTACGAAACGTGGCACGAAGGCTCAACTAGCAAGTTAGACTTTTAAGAGCACTAAATAGAGTACAACGGTCCACATTGATGCTTTGGAATTGCTCAACTCTCTCCATAGAGGAGCTTTTCACATTTTTGTGCAATTCGAGACATAACTTTGTCTATTCTCATATTTACCTTACAAAACGTGGCACGAAGGGTCAACTAGCAAGTTAGACTTTTAAGAGCACTAAATAGAGTACAACGGTCCACATTGATGCTTTGGAATTGCTCAACTCTCTCCATAGAGGAGCTTTTCACGTTTTTGTGCAATTTGAGACATAACTTGGTCTATTCGCGTCTTTACCTTACGAAATGTGGCACGAAGGCTCAACCAACAAGTTAGACTTTTAAGAGCACTAAATAGAGTACAACGGCCCACATTGATGCTTTGGAATTGCTCAACTCTCTCCATAGAAGAGCTTTTCACGTTTTTGTGCAATTCCAAACATAACTTGGTCTATTCGCGTCTTTGCCTTACGAAACGTGGCACGAAGGCTCAACTAGCAAGTTAGACTATTAAGAGCACTAAATAGAGTACAACGGTCCACATTGATGCTTTGGAATTGCTCAACTCTCTCCATAGAGGAGCTTTTCACGTTTTTGTGCAATTCGAGACATAACTTGGTCTATTCGCATATTTACCTTACAAAACGTGGCACGAAGGCTCAACTAGCAAGTTAGAATTTTAAGAGCACTAAATAGAGTACAACGGTCCACATTGATGCTTTGGAATTGCTCAACTCTCTCGATAGAGGAGCTTTTCACATTTTTGTCCAATTTGAGACATAACTTGGTCCATTCGCATATTTACCTTACGAAACGTGGCACGAAGGCTCAAGTAGCAAGTTAGACTTTTAAGAGCACTAAATGGAGTACAACGGTCCACATTGATGCTTTGGAATTGCTCAACTCTCTCCATAGAGGAGCTTTTCACGTTTTTGTGCAATTTGGGGCATAACTTGGTCTATTCGCGTCTTTACCTTACGAAACGTGGCACGAAGGCTCAACTAGCAAGTTAGACTTTTAAGAGCACTAAATAGAGTACAACGGTCCACATTGACGCTTTGGAATTGCTCAACTCTCTCCATAGAGGAGCTTTTCACGTTTTTGTGCAATTCGAGACATAACTTGGTCTATTCGCATATTTACCTTACAAAACGTGGCACGAAGGCTCAACTAGCAAGTTAGACTTTTAAGAGCACTAAATAGAGTACAACGGTCCACATTGATGCTTTGGAATTGCTCAACTCTCTCCATAGAGGAGCTTTTCACGTTTTTGTGCAATTTGAGACATAACTTGGTCTATTCGCGTCTTTACCTTACGAAACGTGGCACGAAGGCTCAACTAGCAAGTTAGACTTTTAAGAGCACTAAATAGAGTACAACGGTCCACATTGATGCTTTGGAATTGCTCAACTCTCTCCGATAGAGGAGCTTTTCACTTTTTGTGCAATTCGAGACATAACTTGGTCTATTCGCATATTTACCTTACAAAACGTGGCACGAAGGCTCAACTAGCAAGTTAGACTTTTAAGAGCACTAAATAGAGTACAACGGTCCACATTGATGCTTTGGAATTGCTCAACTCTCTCCATAGAGGAGCTTTTCACGTTTTTGTGCAATTTGAGACATAACTTGGTCTATTCGCGTCTTTACCTTACGAAACGTGGCACGAAGGCTCAACTAGCAAGTTAGACTTTTAAGAGCACTAAATAGAGTACAACGGTCCACATTGATGCTTTGGAATTGCTCAACTCTCTCCATAGAGGAGCTTTTCACGTTTTTGTGCAATTTGAGACATAACTTGGTCTATTCGCGTCTTTACCTTACGAAACGTGGCACGAAGGCTCAACTAGCAAGTTAGACTTTTAAGAGCACTAAATAGAGTACAACGGTCCACATTGATGCTTTGGAATTGCTCAACTCTCTCCATAGAGGAGCTTTTCACATTTTTGTGCAATTCGAGACATAACTTTGTCTATTCTCATATTTACCTTACAAAACGTGGCACGAAGGGTCAACTAGCAAGTTAGACTTTTAAGAGCACTAAATAGAGTACAACGGTCCACATTGATGCTTTGGAATTGCTCAACTCTCTCCATAGAGGAGCTTTTCACGTTTTTGTGCAATTTGAGACATAACTTGGTCTATTCGCGTCTTTACCTTACGAAATGTGGCACGAAGGCTCAACCAGCAAGTTAGACTTTTAAGAGTACTAAATAGAGTACAACGGCCCACATTGATGCTTTGGAATTGCTCAACTCTCTCCATAGAAGAGCTTTTCACGTTTTTGTGCAATTTCAAACATAACTTGGTCTATTCGCGTCTTTGCCTTACGAAACGTGGCACGAAGGCTCAACTAGCAAGTTAGACTATTAAGAGCACTAAATAGAGTACAACGGTCCACATTGATGCTTTGGAATTGCTCAATTCTCTCCATAGAGGAGCTTTTCACGTTTTTGTGCAATTCGAGACATAACTTGGTCTATTCGCATATTTACCTTACAAAACGTGGCACGAAGGCTCAACTAGCAAGTTAGAATTTTAAGAGCACTAAATAGAGTACAACGGTCCACATTGATGCTTTGGAATTGCTCAACTCTCTCGATAGAGGAGCTTTTCACATTTTTGTCCAATTTGAGACATAACTTGGTCCATTCGCATATTTACCTTACGAAACGTGGCACGAAGGATCAAGTAGCAAGTTAGACTTTTAAGAGCACTAAATGGAGTACAACGGTCCGCATTGATGCTTTGGAATTGCTCAACTCTCTCCATAGAGGAGCTTTTCACGTTTTTGTGCAATTTGGGGCATAACTTGGTCTATTCGCGTCTTTACCTTACGAAACGTGGCACGAAGGCTCAACTAGCAAGTTAGACTTTTAAGAGCACTAAATAGAGTACAACGGTCCACATTGATGCTTTGGAATTGCTCAACTCTCTCCATAGAGGAGCTTTTCACGTTTTTGTGCAATTCGAGACATAACTTGGTCTATTCGCATATTTACCTTACAAAACGTGGCACGAAGGCTCAACTAGCAAGTTAGACTTTTAAGAGCACTAAATAGAGTACAACGGTCCACATTGATGCTTTGGAATTGCTCAACTCTCTCCGTAGAGGAGCTTTTCACCTTATTGTGCAATTTGAGACATAACTTGGTCTATTCGCGTCTTTACCTTACGAAACGTGGCACGAAGGCTCAACTAGCAAGTTAGACTTTTAAGAGCACTAAATAGAGTACAACGGTCCACATTGATGCTTTGGAATTGCTCAACTCTCTCCGTAGAGGTGCTTTTCACTTTTTTGTGCAATTCGAGACATAACTTGGTCTATTCGCATATTTACCTTACGAAACGTGGCACGAAGGCTCAAGTAGCAAGTTAGACTTTAAGAGCACTAAATAGAGTACAACGGTCCACATTGATGCTTTGGAATTGCTCAACTCTCTCCATAGAGGAGTTTTCACG
>NW_024056268.1:0-82831 GCF_013401445.1 Tripterygium wilfordii | reverse complement strand
AGACCAAGTTATGTCTCAAATTGCTCAAAAACGTGAAAAGCTCTCTCTATGGAGAGAGTTGAGCAAGTTCCAATGCATCAATGTGGACCGTTGTACTCTATTTAGTGCTCTTAGAAAGTCTAACTTGCTAGTGAGCCTTCGTGCTACGTTTCGTAGGTAAAGAGGTAATAGACCAAGTTATGTCTCAAATTGCTCAAAAACGTGAAAAGCTGCCTCTATGGAGAGAGTTGAGCAATTCCAATGCATCAATGTGGACCGTTGTACTCTATTTAGTGCTCTTAAAAGTCTAACTTGCTAGTTGAGCCTTCGTGCCATGTTTCGTAAGGTAAGAGGTGAATGACCAAGTTATGTCTCAAATTGCTCAAGAACGTGAAAAAGCTCCTCTATGGAGAGAGTTGAGCAATTCCAAAGCATCAATGTGGACCGTTTCTACTCTATTTAGTGTTCTTAAAGTCCTAACTTGCTAGTTGAGCCTTCGTGCCACGTTTTTCGTAAGGTAAAGAGGCGAATAGACCAAGTTATGTCTCAAATTGCTACAAAAACGTGAAAAGCTCCTCTATGGAGAGATTTGAGCAATTCCAAAGCATCAATGTGGACCGTTGTACTCTATTTAGTGCTCTTAAAGTCTAACTTAGCTAGTTGAGGCCTTCGTGCCACGTTTCGTAGGTAAAGAGGGCGAATAGACCAAGTTATGTCTCAAATTGCTCAAGAACGTAAAAGCTCCTCTATGGAGAGAGTTGAGCAATTCCAAAGCCTCAATGTGGACCGTTCTACTCTATTTAGTGTTCTTAGAAGTCTAACTTGCTAGTTGAGCCTTCGTGCCACGTTTCGTAAGGTAAAGACGGCGAATAGACCAAGTTATGTCTCAAATTGCTCAAGAAACGTGAAAAAGCTCCTCTATGGAGAGAGTTGAGCAATTCCAAAGCATCAATGTGGACCGTTGTACTCTATTTAGTGCTCTTAAAAGTCTAACTTGCTAGTTGAGCCTTCGTGCCACGTTTCGTAAGGTAAAGAGGCGAATAGACCAAGTTCTGTCTCAAATTGCTCAAGAACGTGAAAAGCTCCTCTATGGAGAGAGTTGAGCAATTCCAAAGCATCAATGTGGACCGTTCTACTCTATTTAGTGTTCTTAGAAGTCTAACTTGCTAGTTGAGCCTTCGTGCCATGTTTCGTAAGGTAAAAGAGGCGAATAGACCACGTTATGTCTCAAATTGCTCAAGAAACGTGAAAAAGCTCCTCTATGGAGAGAGTTGAGCAATTCCAAATGCATCAATGTGGACCGTTGTACTCTATTTAGTGCTTCTTAGAAGTCTAACTTGCTAGTTGAGCCTTCGTGCCAACTGTTTCGTAAGGTAAAGAGGCGAATAGACCAAGTTATGTCTCAAATTGCTCAAAAACGTGAAAAGCTCCTCTATGGAGAGAGTTGAGCAATTCCAAAGCATCAATGTGGACCGTTTACTCTATTTAGTGTCTTAGAAGTCTAACTTGCTAGTTGAGCCTTCGTGCCACGTTTCGTAAGGTAAAGAGGCGAATAGACCAAGTTATGTCTCAAATTGCTCAAGAAACGTGAAAAGCTCTCTATGGAGAGAGTTGAGCAATTCCAAAGCATCATGTGGACCGTTCTACTCTATTTAGTGCTTCTTAAAGTCTAACTTGCTAGTTGAGCCTTCGTGCCACGGTTTCGTAAGGTAAAGAGGCGAATAGACCAAGTTATGTCTCAAATTGCTCAAAAACGTGAAAAGCTCCTCTATGGAGAGAGTTGAGCAATTCCAAAGCATCAATGTGGACCGTTGTACTCTATTTAGTGCTCTTAGAAAGTCTAACTTGCTAGTTGAGGCCTTCGTGCCACGTTTCGTAAGGTAAAGAGGCGAATAGACCAAGTTATGTCTCAAATTGCTCAAGAACGTGAAAAGCTCCTCTATGGAGAGAGTTGAGCAATTCCAAAGCATCAATGTGGACCGTTCTACTCTATTTAGTGTTCTTAGAAGTTCAACTTGCTAGTTGAGGCTTCGTTGCCACGTTTCGTAGGTAAAGAGGCGAATAGACCAAGTTATGTCTCAAATTGCTCAAAAACGTGAAAAGCTCCTCTATGGAGAGAGTTGAGCAATTCCAAGCTCAATGTGGACCGTTGTACTCTATTTAGTGCTCTTAAAAGTCTAACTTTGCTAGTTGAGCCTTCGTGCCACGTTTCGTAAGGTAAAGAGGCGAATAGACCAAGTTATGTCTCAAATTGCTCAAGAACGTGAAAAGCTTCTCTATGGAGAGAGTTGAGCAATTCCAAGCATCAATGTGGACCGTTCTACTCTATTTATGTTCTTAGAAGTCTAACTTGCTAGTTGAGCCTTCGGTGCCACGTTTTCGTAAGGTAAAGAGGCGAATAGAACCAAGTTATGTCTCAAATTGCTCAAAAACGTGAAAAGCTCCACTATGGAGAGAGTTGAGCAATTCCAAAGCATCAATGTGGACCGTTGTACTCTATTTAGTGCTCTTAAAAGTCTAACTTGCTTAGTGAGCATTCGTGCCACGTTTCGTAAGGTAAAGACGCGAATAGACCAAGTTATACGTCTCAAATTGCACAAGAACGTGAAAAAGCTCCTCTATGGAGAGAGTTGAGCAATTCCAAAGCATCAATGTGGACCGTTCTACTCTATTTAGTGCTCTTAGAAGTCTAACTTGCTAGTTGAGCCTTCGTGCCACGTTTCGTAAGGTAAAGAGGCGAATAGACCAAGTTATGTCTCAAATTGCTCAAAAACGTGAAAAGCTCCTCTATGGAGAGTGTTGATCAATTCCAAAGCATCAATGTGGACCGTTGTACTCTATTTAGTGCTCTTAAAAGTCTAACTTGCTAGTTGAGCCTTCGTGCCACGTTTCGTAAGGTAAAGAGGCGAATAGACCAAGTTATGTCTCAAATTGCTCAAGAACGTGAAAAGCTCCTCTATGGAGAGAGTTGAGGCAATTCCAAAGCATCAATGTGGACCGTTGTACTCTATTTAGTGCTCTTAGAAGTCTAACTTGCTAGTTGAGCCTTCGTGCCACGTTTCGTAAGGTAAGAGAGCGAATAGACCAAGTTATGTCTCAATTGCATCAAAAACGTGAAAAGCTCCTCTATGGAGAGAGTTGAGCACTTCCAAAGCATCAATGTGGACCGTTGTACTCTATTTAGTGCTCTTAAAAGTCTAACTTGCTAGTTGAGCCTTCGTGCCACGTTTCGTAAGGTAAAGACGCGAATAGACCAAGTTACTGTCTCAACTTGCATCAAAAACGTGAAAAGCTCCTCTATGGAGAGAGTTGAGCAATTCCAAAGCATCAATGTGGACCGTTGTACTCTATTTAGTGCTCTTAAAAGTCTAACTTGCTAGTTGAGCCTTCGTGCCACGTTTCGTAAGGTAAAGACGGCGAATAGACCAAGTTATGTCTCAAATTGCACAAAAACGTGAAAAGCTCCTCTATGGAGAGAGTTGAGCACTTCCAAAGCATCAATGTGGACCGTTGTACTCTATTTAGTGCTCTTAAAAGTCTAACTTGCTAGTTGAGCCTTCGTGCCACGTTTCGTAAGGTAAGAGGCGAATAGACCAAGTTATGTCTCAAATTGCACAAAAACGTGAAAAGCTCCTCTATGGAGAGAGTTGAGGCACGTTCCAAAGCATCAATTGTGGACCGTTGTACTCTATTTAGTGCTCTTAAAAGTCTAACTTGCTAGTTGAGCCTTCGTGCCACGTTTCGTAAGGTAAAGACGCGAATAGAGCCAAGTTATGTCTCAAATTGCTCAAAAACGTGAAAAGCTCCTCTATGGAGAGAGTTGAGCACTTCCAAAGCATCAATGTGGACCGTTGTACTCTATTTAGTGCTCTTAAAAGTCTAACTTGCTAGTTGAGCCTTCGTGCCACGTTTCGTAAGGTAAAGACGCGAATAGACCAAGTTATGTCTCAAATTGCACAAGAACGTGAAAAGCTCCTCTATGGAGAGAGTTGAGCAATTCCAAAGCATCAATGTGGACCGTTCTACTCTATTTAGTGCTCTTAAAAGTCTAACTTGCTAGTTGAGGCCTTCGTGCCACGTTTCGTAAGGTAAAGAGGCGAATAGACCAAGTTATGTCTCAAATTGCATCAAAAACGTGAAAAGCTCCTCTATGGAGAGAGTTGAGCAATTCCAATGCATCAATGTGGACCGTTGTACTCTATTTAGTGCTCTTAAAAGTCTAACTTGCTAGTTGAGCCTTCGTGCCACGTTTCGTAAGGTAAAGAGGCGAATAGACCAAGTTATGTCTCAAATTGCTCAAAAAACGTGAAAAGCTCCTCTATGGAGAGAGTTGAGCAATTCCAAATGCATCAATGTGGACCGTTGTACTCTATTTAGTGCTCTTAAAGTCTAACTTGCTAGTTGAGCCTTCGTGCCACGTTTCGTAAGGTAAAGACGCGAATAGACCAAGTTATGTCTCAAATTGCTCAAAACGTGAAAAGCTCCTCTATGGAGAGAGTTGAGCAATTCCAAAGCATCAATGTGGACCGTTGTACTCTATTTAGTGCTCTTAAAAGTCTAACTTGCTAGTTGAGCCTTCGTGCCACGTTTCGTAAGGTAAAGAGGCGAATAGACCAAGTTATGTCTCAAATTGCTCAAGAAACGTGAAAAGCTCCTCTATGGAGAGAGTTGAGCAATTCCAAAGCATCAATGTGGACCGTTCTACTCTATTTAGTGCTCTTAGAAGTCTAACTTGCTAGTTGAGGCCTTCGTGCCACGTTTCGTAAGGTAAAGAGGCGAATAGACCAAGTTATGTCTCAAATTGCTCAAAAACGTGAAAAGCTCCTCTATGGAGAGAGTTGAGCAATTCCAAAGCATCAATGTGGACCGTTGTACTCTATTTAGTGCTCTTAAAAGTCTAACTTGCTAGTTGAGCCTTCGTGCCACGTTTCGTAAGGTAAAGAGGCGAATAGACCAAGTTATGTCTCAAATTGCTCAAAAACGTGAAAAGCTCCTCTATGGAGAGAGTTGAGCAATTCCAAATGCATCAATGTGGACCGTTGTACTCTATTTAGTGCTCTTAAAAGTCTAACTTGCTAGTTGAGCCTTCGTGCCACGTTTCGTAAGGTAAAGACGCGAATAGACCAAGTTATGTCTCAAATTGCACAAAAACGTGAAAAGCTCCCTATGGAGAGAGTTGAGCAATTCCAAAGCATCAATGTGGACCGTTGTACTCTATTTAGTGCTCTTAAAGTCTAACTTGCTAGTTGAGCCTTCGTGCCACGTTTCGTAAGGTAAAGAGGCGAATAGACCAAGTTATGTCTCAAATTGCACAAAAACGTGAAAAGCTCCTCTATGGAGAGAGTTGAGCAATTCCAAAGCATCAATGTGGACCGTTGTACTCTATTTAGTGCTCTTAAAAGTCTAACTTGCTAGTTGAGCCTTCGTGCCACGTTTCGTAAGGTAAAGAGGCGAATAGACCAAGTTATGTCTCAAATTGCTCAAGAAACGTGAAAAGCTCCTCTATGGAGAGAGTTGAGCAATTCCAAAGCATCAATGTGGACCGTTCTACTCTATTTAGTGCTTCTTAGAAAGTCTAACTTGCTAGTTGAGCCTTCGTGCCACGTTTCGTAAGGTAAAGAGGCGAATAGACCAAGTTATGTCTCAAATTGCTCAAAACGTGAAAAGCTCCTCTATGGAGAGAGTTGAGCAATTCCAAATGCATCAATGTGGACCGTTGTACTCTATTTAGTGCTCTTAAAAGTCTAACTTGCTAGTTGAGCCTTCGTGCCACGTTTCGTAAGGTAAAGAGGCGAATAGACCAAGTTATGTCTCAAATTGCTCAAAAACGTGAAAAGCTCCTCTATGGAGAGAGTTGAGCAATTCCAAAGCATCAATGTGGACCGTTGTACTCTATTTAGTGCTCTTAAAAGTCTAACTTGCTAGTTGAGCCTTCGTGCCACGTTTCGTAAGGTAAAGAGGCGAATAGACCAAGTTATGTCTCAAATTGCACAAAAACGTGAAAAGCTCCTCTATGGAGAGAGTTGAGCAATTCCAAAGCATCAATGTGGACCGTTGTACTCTATTTAGTGCTCTTAAAAGTCTAACTTGCTAGTTGAGCCTTCGTGCCACGTTTCGTAAGGTAAAGAGGCGAATAGACCAAGTTATGTCTCAAATTGCTCAAAAACGTGAAAAGCTCCTCTATGGAGAGAGTTGAGCAATTCCAAAGCATCAATGTGGACCGTTGTACTCTATTTAGTGCTCTTAAAAGTCTAACTTGCTAGTTGAGCCTTCGTGCCACGTTTCGTAAGGTAAAGAGGCGAATAGACCAAGTTATGTCTCAAATTGCTCAAAAACGTGAAAAGCTCCTCTATGGAGAGAGTTGAGCAATTCCAAAGCATCAATGTGGACCGTTGTACTCTATTTAGTGCTCTTAAAAGTCTAACTTGCTAGTTGAGCCTTCGTGCCACGTTTCGTAAGGTAAAGAGCGAATAGACCAAGTTATGTCTCAAATTGCACAAAAACGTGAAAAGCTCCTCTATGGAGAGAGTTGAGCAATTCCAAAGCATCAATGTGGACCGTTGTACTCTATTTAGTGCTCTTAAAAGTCTAACTTGCTAGTTGAGCCTTCGTGCCACGTTTCGTAAGGTAAAGACGGCGAATAGACCAAGTTATGTCTCAAATTGCACAAAAACGTGAAAAGCTCCTCTATGGAGAGAGTTGAGCAATTCCAAAGCATCAATGTGGACCGTTGTACTCTATTTAGTGCTCTTAAAAGTCTAACTTGCTAGTTGAGCCTTCGTGCCACGTTTCGTAAGGTAAAGACGCGAATAGACCAAGTTATGTCTCAAATTGCACAAAAACGTGAAAAGCTCCTCTATGGAGAGAGTTGAGCAATTCCAAAGCATCAATGTGGACCGTTGTACTCTATTTAGTGCTCTTAAAAGTCTAACTTGCTAGTTGAGCCTTCGTGCCACGTTTCGTAAGGTAAAGACGCGAATAGACCAAGTTATGTCTCAACTTGCACAAAAACGTGAAAAGCTCCTCTATGGAGAGAGTTGAGCAATTCCAAAGCATCAATGTGGACCGTTGTACTCTATTTAGTGCTCTTAAAAGTCTAACTTGCTAGTTGAGCCTTCGTGCCACGTTTCGTAAGGTAAAGAGGCGAATAGACCAAGTTATGTCTCAAATTGCTACAAAAACGTGAAAAGCTCCTCTATGGAGAGAGTTGAGCAATTCCAAAGCATCAATGTGGACCGTTGTACTCTATTTAGTGCTCTTAGAAGTCTAACTTGCTAGTTGAGCCTTCGTGCCACGTTTCGTAAGGTAAAGAGGCGAATAGACCAAGTTATGTCTCAAATTGCATCAAAAACGTGAAAAGCTCCTCTATGGAGAGAGTTGAGGCAATTCCAAAGCATCAATGTGGACCGTTGTACTCTATTTAGTGCTCTTAAAAGTCTAACTTGCTAGTTGAGCCTTCGTGCCACGTTTCGTAAGGTAAAGAGGCGAATAGACCAAGTTATGTCTCAAATTGCTCAAAAACGTGAAAAGCTCCTCTATGGAGAGAGTTGAGCAATTCCAAAGCATCAATGTGGACCGTTGTACTCTATTTAGTGCTTCTTAAAAGTCTAACTTGCTAGTTGAGCCTTCGTGCCACGTTTCGTAAGGTAAAGACGCGAATAGACCAAGTTATGTCTCAAATTGCTCAAAAACGTGAAAAGCTCCTCTATGGAGAGAGTTGAGCAATTCCAAAGCATCAATGTGGACCGTTGTACTCTATTTAGTGCTCTTAAAAGTCTAACTTGCTAGTTGAGCCTTCGTGCCACGTTTCGTAAGGTAAAGACGCGAATAGACCAAGTTATGTCTCAAATTGCACAAAAACGTGAAAAGCTCCTCTATGGAGAGAGTTGAGCACTTCCAAAGCATCAATGTGGACCGTTGTACTCTATTTAGTGCTCTTAAAAGTCTAACTTGCTAGTTGAGCCTTCGTGCCACGTTTCGTAAGGTAAAGACGGCGAATAGACCAAGTTATGTCTCAAATTGCACAAAAACGTGAAAAGCTCCTCTATGGAGAGAGTTGAGCACTTCCAAAGCATCAATGTGGACCGTTGTACTCTATTTAGTGCTCTTAAAAGTCTAACTTGCTAGTTGAGCCTTCGTGCCACGTTTCGTAAGGTAAAGACGGCGAATAGACCAAGTTATGTCTCAAATTGCATCAAAAACGTGAAAAGCTCCTCTATGGAGAGAGTTGAGCAATTCCAAAGCATCAATGTGGACCGTTGTACTCTATTTAGTGCTCTTAAAAGTCTAACTTGCTAGTTGAGCCTTCGTGCCACGTTTCGTAAGGTAAAGAGGCGAATAGACCAAGTTATGTCTCAAATTGCTCAAGAACGTGAAAAGCTCCTCTATGGAGAGAGTTGAGCAATTCCAAAGCATCAATGTGGACCGTTGTACTCTATTTAGTGCTCTTAGAAGTCTAACTTGCTCGTTGAGCCTTCGTGCCACGTTTCGTAAGGTAAAGACGGCGAATAGACCAAGTTATGTCTCAAATTGCTCAAAAACGTGAAAAGCTCCTCTATGGAGAGAGTTGAGCAATTCCAAAGCATCAATGTGGACCGTTGTACTCTATTTAGTGCTCATAAAAGTCTAACTTGCTAGTTGAGCCTTCGTGCCACGTTTCGTAAGGTAAAGACGCGAATAGACCAAGTTATGTCTCAAATTGCACAAAAACGTGAAAAGCTCCTCTATGGAGAGAGTTGAGCAATTCCAAAGCATCAATGTGGACCGTTCGTACTCTATTTAGTGCTCTTAGAAAGTCTAACTTGCTAGTTGAGCCTTCGTGCCACGTTTCGTAAGGTAAAGAGGCGAATAGACCAAGTTATGTCTCAAATTGCACAAAAACAGTGAAAAGCTCCTCTATGGAGAGAGTTGAGCAATTCCAAAGCATCAATGTGGACCGTTGTACTCTATTTAGTGCTCTTAAAAGTCTAACTTGCTAGTTGAGCCTTCGTGCCACGTTTCGTAAGGTAAAGAGGCGAATAGACCAAGTTATGTCTCAAATTGCTCAAAAACGTGAAAAGCTCCTCTATGGAGAGAGTTGAGCAATTCCAAAGCATCAATGTGGACCGTTGTACTCTATTTAGTGCTCTTAAAAGTCTAACTTGCTAGTTGAGCCTTCGTGCCACGTTTCGTAAGGTAAAGAGGCGAATAGACCAAGTTATGTCTCAAATTGCACAAAAACGTGAAAAGCTCCTCTATGGAGAGAGTTGAGCAATTCCAAAGCATCAATGTGGACCGTTCTACTCTATTTAGTGTTCTTAGAAGTCTAACTTGCTAGTTGAGCCTTCGTGCCACGTTTCGTAAGGTAAAGAGGCGAATAGACCAAGTTATGTCTCAAATTGCTCAAAAACGTGAAAAGCTCCTCTATGGAGAGAGTTGAGCAATTCCAAAGCATCAATGTGGACCGTTGTACTCTATTTAGTGCTCTTAGAAGTCTAACTTGCTAGTTGAGCCTTCGTGCCACGTTTCGTAAGGTAAAGAGGCGAATAGACCAAGTTATGTCTCAAATTGCACAAAAACGTGAAAAGCTCCTCTATGGAGAGAGTTGAGCAATTCCAAGCATCAATGTGGACCGTTGTACTCTATTTAGTGCTCTTAAAAGTCTAACTTGCTAGTTGAGCCTTCGTGCCACGTTTCGTAAGGTAAAGAGGCGAATAGACCAAGTTATGTCTCAAATTGCACTAAAAACGTGAAAAGCTCCTCTATGGAGAGAGTTGAGCAATTCCAAAGCATCAATGTGGACCGTTCGTACTCTATTTAGTGCTCTTAAAGTCTAACTTGCTAGTTGAGCCTTCGTGCCACGTTTCGTAAGGTAAAGAGGCGAATAGACCAAGTTATGTCTCAAATTGCTCAAAAACGTGAAAAGCTCCTCTATGGAGAGAGTTGAGCAATTCCAAAGCATCAATGTGGACCGTTCTACTCTATTTAGTGCTCTTAAAAGTCTAACTTGCTAGTTGAGCCTTCGTGCCACGTTTCGTAAGGTAAAGAGGCGAATAGACCAAGTTATGTCTCAAATTGCACAAAAACGTGAAAAGCTCCTCTATGGAGAGAGTTGAGCAATTCCAAATGCATCAATGTGGACCGTTGTACTCTATTTAGTGCTCTTAAAAGTCTAACTTGCTAGTTGAGCCTTCGTGCCACTGTTTCGTAAGGTAAAGAGGCGAATAGACCAAGTTATGTCTCAAATTGCTCAAGAACGTGAAAAGCTCGTCTATGGAGAGAGTTGAGCAATTCCAAAGCATCAATGTGGACCGTTCTACTCTATTTAGTGTTCTTAGAAGTCTAACTTGCTAGTTGAGCCTTCGTGCCACGTTTCGTAAGGTAAAGAGGCGAATAGACCAAGTTATGTCTCAAATTGCTCAAAAACGTGAAAAGCTCCTCTATGGAGAGAGTTGAGCAATTCCAATGCATCAATGTGGACCGTTGTACTCTATTTAGTGCTCTTAAAAGTCTAACTTGCTAGTTGAGCCTTCGTGCCACGTTTCGTAAGGTAAAGACGCGAATAGACCAAGTTATGTCTCAAATTGCACAAAAACGTGAAAAGCTCCTCTATGGAGAGAGTTGAGCACTTCCAAAGCATCAATGTGGACCGTTGTACTCTATTTAGTGCTCTTAAAAGTCTAACTTGCTAGTTGAGCCTTCGTGCCACGTTTCGTAAGGTAAAGAGGCGAATAGACCAAGTTATGTCTCAAATTGCATCAAAAACGTGAAAAGCTCCTCTATGGAGAGAGTTGAGCAATTCCAAAGCATCAATGTGGACCGTTGTACTCTATTTAGTGCTCTTAGAAGTCTAACTTGCTAGTTGAGCCTTCGTGCCACGTTTCGTAAGGTAAAGACGGCGAATAGACCAAGTTATGTCTCAAATTGCACAAAAACGTGAAAAGCTCCTCTATGGAGAGAGTTGAGCAATTCCAATGCATCAATGTGGACCGTTGTACTCTATTTAGTGCTCTTAAAAGTCTAACTTGCTAGTTGAGCCTTCGTGCCATGTTTCGTAAGGTAAAGAGGCGAATAGACCAAGTTATGTCTCAAATTGCTACAAAAACGTGAAAAGCTCCTCTATGGAGAGAGTTGAGCAATTCCAAAGCATCAATGTGGACCGTTCTACTCTATTTAGTGCTTCTTAGAAGTCTAACTTGCTAGTTGAGCCTTCGTGCCACGTTTCGTAAGGTAAAGAGGCGAATAGACCAAGTTATGTCTCAAATTGCATCAAAAACGTGAAAAGCTCCTCTATGGAGAGAGTTGAGCAATTCCAAAGCATCAATGTGGACCGTTGTACTCTATTTAGTGCTCTTAAAAGTCTAACTTGCTAGTTGAGCCTTCGTGCCACGTTTCGTAAGGTAAAGAGGCGAATAGACCAAGTTATGTCTCAAATTGCTACAAAAACGTGAAAAGCTCCTCTATGGAGAGAGTTGAGCAATTCCAAAGCATCAATGTGGACCGTTGTACTCTATTTAGTGCTCTTAGAAGTCTAACTTGCTAGTTGAGCCTTCGTGCCACGTTTCGTAAGGTAAAGACGCGAATAGACCAAGTTATGTCTCAAATTGCACAAAAACGTGAAAAGCTCCTCTATGGAGAGAGTTGAGCAATTCCAAAGCATCAATGTGGACCGTTGTACTCTATTTAGTGCTCTTAAAAGTCTAACTTGCTAGTTGAGCCTTCGTGCCACGTTTCGTAAGGTAAAGAGGCGAATAGACCAAGTTATGTCTCAAATTGCACAAAAACGTGAAAAGCTCCTCTATGGAGAGAAGTTGAGCAATTCCAAAGCATCAATGTGGACCGTTGTACTCTATTTAGTGCTCTTAAAAGTCTAACTTGCTAGTTGAGCCATTCGTGCCACGTTTCGTAAGGTAAAGACGGCGAATAGACCAAGTTATGTCTCAAATTGCATCAAAAACGTGAAAAGCTCCTCTATGGAGAGAGTTGAGCAATTCCAAAGCATCAATGTGGACCGTTGTACTCTATTTAGTGCTCTTAAAAGTCTAACTTGCTAGTTGAGCCTTCGTGCCACGTTTCGTAAGGTAAAGAGGCGAATAGACCAAGTTATGTCTCAAATTGCACAAAAACGTGAAAAGCTCCTCTATGGAGAGAGTTGAGCAATTCCAAAGCATCAATGTGGACCGTTGTACTCTATTTAGTGCTCTTAAAAGTCTAACTTGCTAGTTGAGCCTTCGTGCCACGTTTCGTAAGGTAAAGAGGCGAATAGACCAAGTTATGTCTCAAATTGCATCAAAAACGTGAAAAGCTCCTCTATGGAGAGAGTTGAGCAATTCCAAAGCATCAATGTGGACCGTTGTACTCTATTTAGTGCTCTTAAAAGTCTAACTTGCTAGTTGAGCCTTCGTGCCACGTTTCGTAAGGTAAAGAGGCGAATAGACCAAGTTATGTCTCAAATTGCACAAAAACGTGAAAAGCTCCTCTATGGAGAGAGTTGAGCAATTCCAAAGCATCAATGTGGACCGTTCTACTCTATTTAGTGTTCTTAGAAGTCTAACTTGCTAGTTGAGCCTTCGTGCCACGTTTCGTAAGGTAAAGAGGCGAATAGACCAAGTTATGTCTCAAATTGCTCAAAAACGTGAAAAGCTCCTCTATGGAGAGAGTTGAGCAATTCCAAAGCATCAATGTGGACCGTTCTACTCTATTTAGTGCTCTTAGAAGTCTAACTTGCTAGTTGAAGCCTTCGTGCCACGTTTCGTAAGGTAAAGACGCGAATAGACCAAGTTATGTCTCAAATTGCACAAAAACGTGAAAAGCTCCTCTATGGAGAGAGTTGAGCAATTCCAAAGCATCAATGTGGACCGTTGTACTCTATTTAGTGCTCTTAGAAGTCTAACTTGCTAGTTGAGCCTTCGTGCCACGTTTCGTAAGGTAAGAGGCGAATAGACCAAGTTATGTCTCAAATTGACTCAAAAACGTGAAAAGCTCCTCTATGGAGAGAGTTGAGCAATTCCAAAGCATCAATGTGGACCGTTGTACTCTATTTAGTGCTCTTAAAAGTCTAACTTGCTAGTTGAGCCTTCGTGCCACGTTTCGTAAGGTAAAGAGGCGAATAGGACCAAGTTATGTTTGAAATTGCACAAAAACGTGAAAGGCTTCTCTATGGAGAGAGTTGAGCAATTCCAAAGCATCAATGTGGGCCGTTCTACTCTATTTAGTGTTCTTAGAAGTCTAACTTGCTAGTTGAGCCTTCGTGCCACGTTTCGTAAGGTAAAGAGGCGAATAGACCAAGTTATGTCTCAAATTGCTCAAAAAGGTGAAAAGCTCCTCTATGGAGAGAGTTGAGCAATTCCAATGCATCAATGTGGACCGTTGTACTCTATTTAGTGCTCTTAAAAGTCTAACTTGCTAGTTGAGCCTTCGTGCCATGTTTCGTAAGGTAAAGAGGCGAATAGATCAAGTTATGTCTCAAATTGCTCAAGAACGTGAAAAGCTCGTCTATGGAGAGAGTTGAGCAATTCCAAAGCATCAATGTGGACCGTTCTACTCTATTTAGTGTTCTTAGAAGTCTAACTTGCTAGTTGAGGCTTCGTGCCACGTTTCGTAAGGTAAAGAGGCGAATAGACCAAGTTATGTCTCAAATTACTCAAAAACGTGAAAAGCTCCTCTATGGAGAGAGTTGAACAATTCCAAAGCATCAATGTGGACCGTTCTACTCTATTTAGTGCTCTTAAAAGTCTAACTTGCTAGTTGAGCCTTCGTGCCATGTTTCGTAAGGTAAAGAGGCGAATAGACCAAGTTATGTCTCAAATTGCTCAAGAACGTGAAAAGCTCGTCTATGGAGAGAGTTGAGCAATTCCAAAGCATCAATGTGGACCGTTCTACTCTATTTAGTGTTCTTAGAAGTCTAACTTGCTAGTTGAGCCTTCGTGCCACGTTTCGTAAGGTAAAGAGGCGAGTAGACCAAGTTATGTCTCAAATTGCACAAAAACGTGAAAAGCTCCTCTATGGAGAGAGTTGAGCAATTCCAATGCATCAATGTGGACCGTTGTACTCTATTTAGTGTTCTTGGAAGTCTAACTTGCTAGTTGAGCCTTCGTGCTACGTTTCGTAAGGTAAAGAGGCGAATAGACCAAGTTATGTCTCAATTTGCTCAAAAACGTGAAAAGCTCCTCTATGGAGAGAGTTGAGCAATTCGAATGCATCAATGTGGACCGTTGTACTCTATTTAGTGCTGTTAAAAGTCTAACTTGCTAGTTGAGCCTTCGTGCCACGTTTCGTAAGGTAAAGACGCGAATAGACCAAGTTATGTCTCAAATTGCACAAAAACGTGAAAAGCTCCTCTATGGAGAGAGTTGAGCAATTCCTAAGCATCAATGTGGACCGTTGTACTCTATTTAGTGCTCTTAAAAGTCTAACTTGCTAGTTGAGCCTTCGTGCCACGTTTCGTAAGGTAAAGAGGCGAATAGACCAAGTTATGTCTCAAATTGCACAAAAACGTGAAAAGCTCCTCTATGGAGAGAGTTGAGCAATTCCAAATGCATCAATGTGGACCGTTGTACTCTATTTAGTGCTCTTAAAAGTCTAACTTGCTAGTTGAGCCTTCGTGCCATGTTTCGTAAGGTAAAGAGGCGAATAGACCAAGTTATGTCTCAAATTGCTCAAGAACGTGAAAAGCTCGTCTATGGAGAGAGTTGAGCAATTCCAAAGCATCAATGTGGACCGTTCTACTCTATTTAGTGCTCTTAAAAGTCTAACTTGCTAGTTGAGCCTTCGTGCTACGTTTCGTAAGGTAAAGAGGCGAATAGACCAAGTTATGTCTCAAATTGCTCAAAAACGTGAAAAGCTCCTCTATGGAGAGAGTTGAGCAATTCCAATGCATCAATGTGGACCGTTGTACTCTATTTAGTGCTCTTAAAAGTCTAACTTGCTAGTTGAGCCTTCGTGCCACTGTTTCGTAAGGTAAGGAGGCGAATAGACCAAGTTATGTCTCAAATTGCTCAAGAACGTGAAAAGCTCGTCTATGGAGAGAGTTGAGCAATTCCAAAGCATCAATGTGGACCGTTCTACTCTATTTAGTGTTCTTAGAAGTCTAACTTGCTAGTTGAGGCTTCGTGCCACGTTTCGTAAGGTAAAGAGGCGAATAGACCAAGTTATGTCTCAAATTACTCAAAAACGTGAAAAGCTCCTCTATGGAGAGAGTTGAGCAATTCCAAAGCATCAATGTGGACCGTTGTACTCTATTTAGTGCTCTTAAAAGTCTAACTTGCTAGTTGAGCCTTCGTGCCACGTTTCATAAGGTAAAGAGGCGAATAGACCACGTTATGTCTCAAATTGCTCAAAAACGTGAAAAGCTCCACTATGGAGAGAGTTGAGCAATTCCAATGCATCAATGTGGACCGTTGTACTATATTTAGTGCTCTTAAAAGTCTAACTTGCTAGTTGAGCCTTCGTGCCACGTTTCGTAAGGTAAAGACGCGAATAGACCAAGTTATGTCTCAAATTGCACAAAAACGTGAAAAGCTCCTCTAATGGAGAGAGTTGAGCAATTCCAAAGCATCAATGTCGGACCGTTCTACTCTGTTCTACTCTATTTAATGTTCTTAGAAGTCTGAACTTGCTAGTTGAGCCTTCGTGCCACGTTTCGTAAGGTAAAGAGGCGAATAGACCAAGTTATGTCTCAAATTGCACAAAAACGTGAAAAGCTCCTCTATGGAGAGAGTTGAGCAATTCCAAAGCATCAATGTGGACCGTTGTACTCTATTTAGTGCTCTTAAAACTCTAACTTGCTAGTTGAGCCTTCGTGCCACGTTTCGTAAGGTAAAGAGGCGAATAGACCAAGTTATGTCTCAAATTGCTCAAAAACGTGAAAAGCTCCTCTATGGAGAGAGTTGAGCAATTCCAACGCATCAATGTGGACCTTTGTACTCTATTTAGTGCTCTTAAAAGTCTAACTTGCTAGTTGAGCCTTCGTGCCACGTTTCGTAAGGTAAAGAGGCGAATAGACCAAGTTATGTCTCAAATTGCACAAAAACGTGAAAAGCTCCTCTATGGAGAGAGTTGAGCAATTCCAAAGCATCAATGTGGACCGTTCTACTCTATTTAGTGTTCTTAGAAGTCTAACTTGCTAGTTGAGCCTTCGTGCCACGTTTCGTAAGGTAAATAGGCGAATAGACCAAGTTATGTCTCAAATTGCTCAAAAACGTGAAAAGCTCCTCTATGGAGAGAGTTGAGCAATTCCAAAGCATCAATGTGGACCGTTCTACTCTATTTAGTGTTCTTAGAAGTCTAACTTGCTAGTTAAGCCTTCGTGCCACGTTTCGTAAGGTAAAGACGCGAATAGACCAACTTATGTCTCAAATTGCACAAAAACGTGAAAAGCTCCTCTATGGAGAGAGTTGACCAATTCCAAAGCATCAATGTGGACCGTTCTACTCTATTTAGTGTTCTTAGAAGTCTAACTTGCTAGTTGAGGCTTCGTGCCACGTTTCGTAAGGTAAGGAGGCGAATAGACCAAGTTATGTCTCAAATTACTCAAAAACGTGAAAAGCTCCTCTATGGAGAGAGTTGAGCAATTCCAAAGCATCAATGTGGACCGTTCTACTCTATTTAGTGCTCTTAAAAGTCTAACTTGCTAGTTGAGCCTTCGTGCCATGTTTCGTAAGGTAAAGAGGCGAATAGACCAAGTTATGTCTCAAATTGCTCAAGAACGTGAAAAGCTCCGTCTATGGAGAGAGTTGAGCAATTCCAAAGCATCAATGTGGACCGTTGTACTCTATTTAGTGCTCTTAGAAGTCTAACTTGCTAGTTGAGCCTTCGTGCCTACGTTTCGTAAGGTAAAGAGGCGAATAGACCAAGTTATGTCTCAAATTGCTCAAAAACGGTGAAAAGCTCCTCTATGGAGAGAGTTGAGCAATTCCAATGCATCAATGTCGACCGTTGTACTCTATTTAGTGCTCTTAAAAGTCTAACTTGCTAGTTGAGCCTTCGTGCCACTGTTTCGTAAGGTAAAGAGGCGAATAGACCAAGTTATGTCTCAAATTGCTCAAAAACGTGAAAAGCTCGCTCTATGGAGAGAGTTGAGCAATTCCAAAGCATCAATGTGGACCGTTCTACTCTATTTAGTGTTCTTAGAAGTCTAACTTGCTAGTTGAGGCTTCGTGCCACGTTTCGTAAGGTAAAGAGGCGAATAGACCAAGTTATGTCTCAAATTACTCAAAAACGAGAAAAGCTCCTCTATGGTGAGAGTTGAGCAATTCCAAAGCATCAATGTGGACCGTTCTACTCTATTTAGTGCTCTTAAAAGTCTAACTTGCTAGTTGAGCCTTCGTGCCATGTTTCGTAAGGTAAAGAGGCGAATAGACCAAGTTATGTCTCAAATTGCTCAAGAACGTGAAAAGCTCGCTCTATGGAGAGAGTTGAGCAATTCCAAAGCATCAATGTGGACCGTTCTACTCTATTTAGTGCTTCTTAGAAGTCTAACTTGCTAGTTGAGCCTTCGTGCCACGTTTCGTAAGGTAAAGAGGCGAGATAGACCAAGTTATGTCTCAAATTGCACAAAAACGTGAAAAGCTCCTCTATGGAGAGAGTTGAGCAATTCCAATGCATCAATGTGGACCGTTGTACTCTATTTAGTGCTCTTAAAAGTCTAACTTGCTAGTTGAGCCTTCGTGCCACGTTTCGTAAGGTAAAGAGGCGAATAGACCAAGTTATGTCTCAAATTGCTCAAAAACGTGAAAAGCTCCATCTATGGAGAGAGTTGAGCAATTCCAATGCATCAATGTGGACCGTTGTACTCTATTTAGTGCTCTTAAAAGTCTAACTTGCTAGTTGAGCCTTCGTGCCACGTTTCGTAAGGTAAAGACGCGAATAGACCAAGTTATGTCTCAAATTGCACAAAAACGTGAAAAGCTCCTCTAATGGAGAGAGTTGAGCAATTCCAAAGCATCAATGTGGACCGTTGTACTCTATTTAATGTTCTTAGAAGTCTGAACTTGCTAGTTGAGCCTTCGTGCCACGTTTCGTAAGGTAAAGAGGCGAATAGACCAAGTTATGTCTCAAATTGCACAAAAACGTGAAAAGCTCCTCTATGGAGAGAGTTGAGCAATTCCAAAGCATCAATGTGGACCGTTGTACTCTATTTAGTGCTCTTAAAACTCTAACTTGCTAGTTGAGCCTTCGTGCCACGTTTCGTAAGGTAAAGAGGCGAATAGACCCAGTTATGTCTCAAATTGCTCAAAAACGTCAAAAGCTCCTCTATGGAGAGAGTTGAGCAATTCCAACGCATCAATGTGGACCTTTGTACTCTATTTAGTGCTCTTAAAAGTCTAACTTGCTAGTTGAGCCTTCGTGCCACGTTTCGTAAGGTAAAGAGGTGAATAGACCAAGTTATGTCTCAAATTGCACAAAAACGTGAAAAGCTCCTCTATGGAGAGAGTTGAGCAATTCCAAAGCATCAATGTGGACCGTTCTACTCTATTTAGTGTTCTTAGAAGTCTAACTTGCTAGTTGAGCCTTCGTTCCACGTTTCGTAAGGTAAATAGGCGAATAGACCAAGTTATGTCTCAAATTGCTCAAAAACGTGAAAAGCTCCTCTATGGAGAGAGTTGAGCAATTCCAAAGCATCAATGTGGACCGTTCTACTCTATTTAGTGTTCTTAGAAGTCTAACTTGCTAGTTAAGCCTTCGTGCCACGTTTCGTAAGGTAAAGACGCGAATAGACCAACTTATGTCTCAAATTGCACAAAAACGTGAAAAGCTCCTCTATGGAGAGAGTTGAGCAATTCCAAAGCATCAATGTGGACCGTTCTACTCTATTTAGTGTTCTTAGAAGTCTAACTTGCTAGTTGAGCCTTCGTGCCACGTTTCGTAAGGTAAAGAGGCGAGTAGACCAAGTTATGTCTCAAATTGCACAAAAACGTGAAAAGCTCCTCTATGGAGAGAGTTGAGCAATTCCAATGCATCAATGTGGACCGTTGTACTCTATTTAGTGCTCTTAAAAGTCTAACTTGCTAGTTGAGCCTTCGTGCCACGTTTCGTAAGGTAAAGAGGCGAATAGACCACGTTATGTCTCAAATTGCTCAAAAACGTGTAAAGCTCCACCATGGAGAGAGTTGAGCAATTCCAATGCATCAATGTGGACCGTTGTACTATATTTAGTGCTCTTAAAAGTCTAACTTGCTAGTTGAGCCTTCGTGCCACGTTTCGTAAGGTAAAGACGCGAATAGACCAAGTTATGTCTCAAATTGCACAAAAACGCTGAAAAGCTCCTCTAATGGAGAGAGTTGAGCAATTCCAAAGCATCAATGTGGACCGTTCTACTCTGTTCTACTCTATTTAATGTTCTTAGAAGTCTGAACTTGCTAGTTGAGCCTTCGTGCCACGTTTCGTAAGGTAAAGAGGCGAATAGACCAAGTTATGTCTCAAATTGCACAAAAACGTGAAAAGCTCCTCTATGGAGAGAGTTGAGCAATTCCAAAGCATCAATGTGGACCGTTGTACTCTATTTAGTGCTCTTAAAACTCTAACTTGCTAGTTGATCCTTCGTGCCACGTTTCGTAAGGTAAAGAGGCGAATAGACCCAGTTATGTCTCAAATTGCTCAAAAACGTGAAAAGCTCCTCTATGGAGAGAGTTGAGCAATTCCAAAGCATCAATGTGGACCGTTGTACTCTATTTAGTGCTCTTAAAAGTCTAACTTGCTAGTTGAGCCTTCGTGCCACGTTTCGTAAGGTAAAGAGGTGAATAGACCAAGTTATGTCTCAAATTGCACAAAAACGTGAAAAGCTCCTCTATGGAGAGAGTTGAGCAATTCCAAAGCATCAATGTGGACCGTTCTACTCTATTTAGTGTTCTTAGAAGTCTAACTTGCTAGTTGAGCCTTCTTTCCACGTTTCGTAAGGTAAATAGGCGAATAGACCAAGTTATGTCTCAAATTGCTCAAAAACGTGAAAAGCTCCTCTATGGAGAGAGTTGAGCAATTCCAAAGCATCAATGTGGACCGTTCTACTCTATTTAGTGTTCTTAGAAGTCTAACTTGCTAGTTAAGCCTTCGTGCCACGTTTCGTAAGGTAAAGACGCGAATAGACCAACTTATGTCTCAAATTGCACAAAAACGTGAAAAGCTCCTCTATGGAGAGAGTTGAGCAATTCCAAAGCATCAATGTGGACCGTTCTACTCTATTTAGTGTTCTTAGAAGTCTAACTTGCTAGTTGAGCCTTCGTGCCACGTTTCGTAAGGTAAAGAGGCGAGTAGACCAAGTTATGTCTCAAATTGCACAAAAACGTGAAAAGCTCCTCTATGGAGAGAGTTGAGCAATTCCAATGCATCAATGTGGACCTTTGTACTCTATTTAGTGCTCTTAAAAGTCTAACTTGCTAGTTGAGCCTTCGTGCCACGTTTCGTAAGGTAAAGAGGCGAATAGACCAAGTTATGTCTCAAATTACTAAAAAACGTGAAAAGCTCCTCTATGGAGAGAGTTGAGCAATTCCAAAGCATCAATGTGGACCGTTCTACTCTATTTAGTGTTCTTAAAAGTCTAACTTGCTAGTTGAGCCTTCGTGCCACGTTTCGTAAGGTAAAGACGCGAATAGACCAAGTTATGTCTCAAATTGCACAACAACGTGAAAAGCTCCTCTATGGAGAGAGTTGAGCAATTCCAAAGCATCAATGTGGACCGTTCTACTCTATTTAGTGTTCTTAGAAGTCTAACTTGCTAGTTGAGCCTTCGTGCCACGTTTCGTAAGGTAAATAGGCGAATAGACCAAGTTATGTCTCAAATTGCTCAAAAACGTGAAAAGCTCCTCTATGGAGAGAGTTGAGCAATTCCAAAGCATCAATGTGGACCGTTCTACTCTATTTAGTGTTCTTAGAAGTCTAACTTGCTAGTTAAGCCTTCGTGTCCACGTTTCGTAAGGTAAAGACGCGAATAGACCAACGTTATGTCTCAAATTGCACAAAAACGTGAAAAGCTCCTCTATGGAGAGAGTTGAGCAATTCCAAAGCATCAATGTGGACCGTTCTACTCTATTTAGTGCTTCTTAGAAGTCTAACTTGCTAGTTGAGCCTTCGTGCCACGTTTCGTAAGGTAAAGAGGCGAATAGACCAAGTTATGTCTCAAATTGCACAAAAACGTGAAAAGCTCCTCTATGGAGAGAGTTGAGCAATTCCAATGCATCAATGTGGACCGTTGTACTCTATTTAGTGCTCTTAAAAGTCTAACTTGCTAGTTGAGCCTTCGTGCCACGTTTCGTAAGGTAAAGAGGCGAATAGACCAAGTTATGTCTCAAATTACTAAAAAACGTGAAAAGCTCCTCTATGGAGAGAGTTGAGCAATTCCAAAGCATCAATGTGGACCGTTCTACTCTATTTAGTGTTCTTAGAAGTCTAACTTGCTAGTTGAGCCTTCGTGCCACGTTTCGTAAGGTAAAGACGCGAATAGACCAAGTTATGTCTCAAATTGCTCAAAAACGTGAAAAGCTCCTCTATGGAGAGAGTTGAGCAATTCCAATGCATCAATGTGGACCGTTGTACTCTATTTAGTGCTCTTAAAAGTCTAACTTGCTAGTTGAGCCTTCGTGCCATGTTTCGTAAGGTAAAGAGGCGAATAGACCAAGTTATGTCTCAAATTGGACAAAAACGTGAAAAGCTCCTCTATGGAGAGAGTTGAGCAATTCCAATGCATCAATGTGCACCGCTGTACTCTATTTAGTGCTCTTAAAAGTCTAACTTGCTAGTTCAGCCATCGTGCCATGTTTCGTAAGGTAAAGAGGCGAATAGACCAAGTTATGTCTCAAATTGCTCAAAAACGTGAAAAGCTCCTCTATGGAGAGAGTTGAGCAATTCCAAAGCATCAATGTGGACCGTTGTACTCTATTTAGTGCTCTTAAAAGTCTAACTTGCTAGTTGAGCCTTCGTGCCACGTTTCGTAAGGTAAAGAGGCGAATAGACCAAGTTATGTCTCAAATTGCTCAAGAACGTGAAAAGCTCCTCTATGGAGAGAGTTGAGCAATTCCAAAGCATCAATGTGGACCGTTCTACTCTATTTAGTGTTCTTAGAAGTCTAACTTGCTAGTTGAGGCTTCGTGCCACGTTTCGTAAGGTAAAGAGGCGAATAGACCAAGTTATGTCTCAAATTGCTCAAAAACGTGAAAAGCTCCTCTATGGAGAGAGTTGAGCAATTCCAAAGCATCAATGTGGACCGTTGTACTCTATTTAGTGCTCTTAAAAGTCTAACTTGCTAGTTAAGCCTTCGTGCCACGTTTCGTAAGGTAAAGAGGCGAATAGACCAAGTTATGTCTTAAATTGCTCAAGAACGTGAAAAGCTCCTCTATGGAGAGAGTTGAGCAATTCCAAAGCATCAATGTGGACCGTTCTACTCTATTTAGTGTTCTTAGAAGTCTAACTTGCTAGTTGAGCCTTCGTGCCACGTTTCGTAAGGTAAAGAGGCGAATAGACCAAGTTGTGTCTCAAATTACTCAAAAACGTGAAAAGCTCCTCCATGGAGAGAGTTGAGCAATTCCAAAGCATCAATGTGGACCGTTGTACTCTATTTAGTGCTCTTAAAAGTCTAACTTGCTAGTTGAGCCTTCGTGCTACGTTTCGTAAGGTAAAGAGGCGAATAGACCACGTTATGTCTCAAATTGCTCAAAAACGTGAAAAGCTCCACTATGGAGAGAGTTGAGCAATTCCAATGCATCAATGTGGACCGTTGTACTATATTTAGTGCTCTTAAAAGTCTAACTTGCTAGTTGAGCCTTCGTGCCACGTTTCGTAAGGTAAAGACGCGAATAGACCAAGTTATGTCTCAAATTGCACAAAAACGCGAAAAGCTCCTCAATGGAGAGAGTTGAGCAATTCCAAAGCATCAATGTCGACCGTTCTACTCTATTTAGTGTTCTTAGAAGTCTAACTTGCTAGTTGAGCCTTCGTGCCATGTTTCGTAAGGTAAAGAGGCGAATAGACCAAGTTATGTCTCAAATTGCTCAAGAACGTGAAAAGCTTGTCTATGGAGAGAGTTGAGCAATTCCAAAGCATCAATGTGGACCGTTCTACTCTATTTAGTATTCTTAGAAGTCTAACTTTCTAGTTGAGCCTTCGTGCCACGTTTCGTAAGGTAAAGAGGCGAATAGACCAAGTTATGTCTCAAATTGCTCAAAAACGCGAAAAGCTCCTCAATGGAGAGAGTTGAGCAATTCCAAAGCATCAATGTGGACCGTTGTACTCTATTTAGTGCTCTTAAAAGTCTAACTTGCTAGTTGAGCCTTCGTGCTACGTTTCGTAAGGTAAAGAGGCGAATAGACCACGTTATGTCTCAAATTGCTCAAAAACGTGAAAAGCTCCACTATGGAGAGAGTTGAGCAATTCCAATGCATCAATGTGGACCGTTGTACTATATTTAGTGCTCTTAAAAGTCTAACTTGCTAGTTGAGCCTTCGTGCCACGTTTCGTAAGGTAAAGACGCGAATAGACCAAGTTATGTCTCAAATTGCACAAAAACGCGAAAAGCTCCTCAATGGAGAGAGTTGAGCAATTCCAAAGCATCAATGTCGACCGTTCTACTCTGTTCTACTCTATTTAATGTTCTTAGAAGTTGAACTTGCTAGTTGAGCCTTCGTGCCACGTTTCGTAAGGTAAAGAGGCGAATAGACCAAGTTATGTCTCAAATTGCACAAAAACGTGAAAAGCTCCTCTATGGAGAGAGTTGAGCAATTCCAAAGCATCAATGTGGACCGTTGTACTCTATTTAGTGCTCTTAAAAGTCTAACTTGCTAGTTGAGCCTTCGTGCCACGTTTCGTAAGGTAAAGAGGCGAATAGACCAAGTTATGTCTCAAATTGCTCAAAAACGTGAAAAGCTCCTCTATGGAGAGAGTTGAGCAATTCCAAAGCATCAATGTGGACCGTTGTACTCTATTTAGTGCTCTTAAAAGTCTAACTTGCTAGTTGAGCCTTCGTGCCACGTTTCGTAAGGTAAAGAGGCGAATAGACCAAGTTATGTCTCAAATTGCACAAAAACGTGAAAAGCTCCTCTATGGAGAGAGTTGAGCAATTCCAAAGCATCAATGTGGACCGTTGTACTCTATTTAGTGCTCTTACAAGTCTAACTTGCTAGTTGAGCCTTCGTGCCACGTTTCGTAAGGTAAATAGGCGAATAGACCAAGTTATGTCTCAAATTGCTCAAAAACGTGAAAAGCTCCTCTATGGAGAGAGTTGAGCAATTCCAATGCATCAATGTGGACCGTTGTACTCTATTTAGTGCTGTTAAAAGTCTAACTTGCTAGTTGAGCCTTCGTGCCACGTTTCGTAAGGTAAAGACGCGAATAGACCAAGTTATGTCTCAAATTGCACAAAAACGTTAAAAGCTCCCCTATGGAGAGAGTTGAGCAATTCCGAAGCATCAATGTGGACCGTTGTACTCTATTTAGTGCTCTTAAAAGTCTAACTTGCTAGTTGAGCCTTCGTGCCACGTTTCGTAAGGTAAAGAGGCGAATAGACCAAGTTATGTCTCAAATTGCACAAAAACGTGAAAAGCTCCTCTATGGAGAGAGTTGAGCAATTCCAATGCATCAATGTGGACCGTTGTACTCTATTTAGTGCTCTTAAAAGTCTAACTTGCTAGTTGAGCCTTCGTACCATGTTTCGTAAGGTAAAGAGGCGAATAGACCAAGTTATGTCTCAAATTGCTCAAGAACGTGAAAAGCTCGTCTATGGAGAGAGTTGAGCAATTCCAAAGCATCAATGTGGACCGTTCTACTCTATTTAGTGTTCTTAGAAGTCTAACTTGCTAGTTGAGCCTTCGTGCCTACGTTTCGTAAGGTAAAGAGGCGAATAGACCAAGTTATGTCTCAAATTGCTCAAAAACGTGAAAAGCTCCTCTATGGAGAGAGTTGAGCAATTCCAATGCATCAATGTGGACCGTTGTACTCTATTTAGTGCTCTTAAAAGTCTAACTTGCTAGTTGAGCCTTCGTGCCACGTTTCGTAAGGTAAAGAGGCGAATAGACCAAGTTATGTCTCAAATTGCTCAAGAACGTGAAAAGCTCCTCTATGGAGAGAGTTGAGCAATTCCAAAGCATCAATGTGGACCGTTCTACTCTATTTAGTGTTCTTAGAAGTCTAACTTGCTAGTTGAGGCCTTCGTGCCACGTTTCGTAAGGTAAAGAGGCGAATAGACCAAGTTATGTCTCAAATTGCTCAAAAACGTGGAAAAGCTCCATCTATGGAGAGAGTTGAGCAATTCCAATGCATCAATGTGGACCGTTGTACTCTATTTAGTGCTCTTAAAAGTCTAACTTGCTAGTTGAGCCTTCGTGCCACGTTTCGTAAGGTAAAGACGCGAATAGACCAAGTTATGTCTCAAATTGCTCAAGAACGTGAAAAGCTCCTCTATGGAGAGAGTTGAGCAATTCCAAAGCATCAATGTGGACCGTTCTACTCTATTTAGTGTTCTTAGAAGTCTAACTTGCTAGTTGAGCCTTCGTGCCACTGTTTCGTAAGGTAAAGAGGCGAATAGACCAAGTTATGTCTCAAATTGCTCAAGAACGTGAAAAGCTCCTCTATGGAGAGAGTTGAGCAATTCCAAAGCATCAATGTGGACCGTTCTACTCTATTTAGTGTTCTTAGAAGTCTAACTTGCTAGTTGAGGCCTTCGTGCCACGTTTCGTAAGGTAAAGAGGCGAATAGACCAAGTTATGTCTCAAATTGCTCAAAAACGTGGAAAGCTCCTCTATGGAGAGAGTTGAGCAATTCCAATGCATCAATGTGGACCGTTGTACTCTATTTAGTGCTCTTAAAAGTCTAACTTGCTAGTTGAGCCTTCGTGCCACGTTTCGTAAGGTAAAGACGCGAATAGACCAAGTTATGTCTCAAATTGCTCAAGAACGTGAAAAGCTCCTCTATGGAGAGAGTTGAGCAATTCCAAAGCATCAATGTGGACCGTTCTACTCTATTTAGTGTTCTTAGAAGTCTAACTTGCTAGTTGAGCCTTCGTGCCACTGTTTCGTAAGGTAAAGAGGCGAATAGACCAAGTTATGTCTCAAATTGCTCAAGAACGTGAAAAGCTTCCTCTATGGAGAGAGTTGAGCAATTCCAAAGCATCAATGTGGACCGTTCTACTCTATTTAGTATTCTTAGAAGTCTAACTTTCTAGTTGAGCCTTCGTGCCACGTTTCGTAAGGTAAAGAGGCGAATAGACCAAGTTATGTCTCAAATTGCTCAAAAACGTGGAAAAGCTCCATCTATGGAGAGAGTTGAGCAATTCCAATGCATCAATGTGGACCGTTGTACTCTATTTAGTGCTCTTAAAAGTCTAACTTGCTAGTTGAGCCTTCGTGCCACGTTTCGTAAGGTAAAGACGCGAATAGACCAAGTTATGTCTCAAATTGCTCAAGAACGTGAAAAGCTCCTCTATGGAGAGAGTTGAGCAATTCCAAAGCATCAATGTGGACCGTTCTACTCTATTTAGTGCTTCTTAGAAGTCTAACTTGCTAGTTGAGCCTTCGTGCCATGTTTCGTAAGGTAAAGAGGCGAATAGACCAAGTTATGTCTCAAATTGCTCAAGAACGTGAAAAGCTCCTCTATGGAGAGAGTTGAGCAATTCCAAAGCATCAATGTGGACCGTTCTACTCTATTTAGTGTTCTTTGAAGTCTAACTTGCTAGTTGAGGCTTCGTGCCACGTTTCGTAAGGTAAAGAGGCGAATAGACCAAGTTATGTCTCAAATTGCTCAAAAACGTGAAAAGCTCCACTATGGAGAGAGTTGAGCAATTCCAATGCATCAATGTGGACCGTTGTACTCTATTTAGTGCTCTTAAAAGTCTAACTTGCTAGTTGAGCCTTCGTGCCACGTTTCGTAAGGTAAAGACGCGAATAGACCAAGTTATGTCTCAAATTGCTCAAGAACGTGAAAAGCTCCTCTATGGAGAGAGTTGAGCAATTCCAAAGCATCAATGTGGACCGTTCTACTCTATTTAGTGTTCTTAGAAGTCTAACTTGCTAGTTGAGCCTTCGTGCCATGTTTCGTAAGGTAAAGAGGCGAATAGACCAAGTTATGTCTCAAATTGCTCAAGAACGTGAAAAGCTCATCTATGGAGAGAGTTGAGCAATTCCAAAGCATCAATGTGGACCGTTCTACTCTATTTAGTATTCTTAGAAGTCTAACTTTCTAGTTGAGCCTTCGTGCCACGTTTCGTAAGGTAAAGAGGCGAATAGACCAAGTTATGTCTCAAATTGCTCAAAAACGTGAAAAGCTCCTCTATGGAGAGAGTTGAGCAATTCCAAAGCATCAATGTGGACCGTTGTACTCTATTTTGTGCTCTTAAAAGTCTAACTTGCTAGTTGAGCCTTCGTGCCACGTTTCGTAAGGTAAAGAGGCGAATAGACCAAGTTATGTCTCAAATTGCTCAAGAACGTGAAAAGCTCCTCTATGGAGAGAGTTGAGCAATTCCAAAGCATCAATGTGGACCGTTCTACTCTATTTAGTGTTCTTAGAAGTCTAACTTGCTAGTTGAGCCTTCGTGCCACGTTTCGTAAGGTAAAGAGGCGAATAGACCACGTTATGTCTCAAATTGCTCAAAAACGTGAAAAGCTCCACTATGGAGAGAGTTGAGCAATTCCAATGCATCAATGTGGACCGTTGTACTCTATTTAGTGCTCTTAAAAGTCTAACTTGCTAGTTGAGCCTTCGTGCCACGTTTCGTAAGGTAAAGACGCGAATAGACCAAGTTATGTCTCAAATTGCACAAAAACGCGAAAAGCTCCTCAATGGAGAGAGTTGAGCAATTCCAAAGCATCAATGTCGACCGTTCTACTCTGTTCTACTCTATTTAATGTTCTTAGAAGTTGAACTTGCTAGTTGAGCCTTCGTGCCACGTTTCGTAAGGTAAAGAGGCGAATAGACCAAGTTATGTCTCAAATTGCACAAAAACGTGAAAAGCTCCTCTATGGAGAGAGTTGAGCAATTCCAAAGCATCAATGTGGACCGTTGTACTCTATTTAGTGCTCTTAAAACTCTAACTTGCTAGTTGAGCCTTCGTGCCACGTTTCGTAAGGTAAAGAGGCGAATAGACCCAGTTATGTCTCAAATTGCTCAAAAACGTGAAAAGCTCCTCTATGGAGAGAGTTGAGCAATTCCAACGCATCAATGTGGACCTTTGTACTCTATTTAGTGCTCTTAAAAGTCTAACTTGCAGTTGAGCCTTCGTGCCACGTTTCGTAAGGTAAAGAGGCGAATAGACCAAGTTATGTCTCAAATTGCACAAAAACGTGAAAAGCTCCTCTATGGAGAGAGTTGAGCAATTCCAAAGCATCAATGTGGACCGTTCTACTCTATTTAGTGTTCTTAGAAGTCTAACTTGCTAGTTGAGCCTTCGTTCCACGTTTCGTAAGGTAAATAGGCGAATAGACCAAGTTATGTCTCAAATTGCTCAAAAACGTGAAAAGCTCCTCTATGGAGAGAGTTGAGCAATTCCAAAGCATCAATGTGGACCGTTGTACTCTATTTAGTGCTGTTAAAAGTCTAACTTGCTAGTTGAGCCTTCGTGCCACGTTTCGTAAGGTAAAGACGCGAATAGACCAAGTTATGTCTCAAATTGCACAAAAACGTTAAAAGCTCCCCTATGGAGAGAGTTGAGCAATTCCGAAGCATCAATGTGGACCGTTGTACTCTTTTTAGTGCTCTTAAAAGTCTAACTTGCTAGTTGAGCCTTCGTGCCACTTTCGTAAGGTAAAGAGGCGAATAGACCAAGTTATGTCTCAAATTGCACAAAAACGTGAAAAGCTCCTCTATGGAGAGAGTTGAGCAATTCCAATGCATCAATGTGGACCGTTGTACTCTATTTAGTGCTCTTAAAAGTCTAACTTGCTAGTTGAGCCTTCGTACCATGTTTCGTAAGGTAAAGAGGCGAATAGACCAAGTTATGTCTCAAATTGCTCAAGAACGTGAAAACTCGTCTATGGAGAGAGTTGAGCAATTCCAAAGCATCAATGTGGACCGTTCTACTCTATTTAGTGTTCTTAGAAGTCTAACTTGCTAGTTGAGCCTTCGTGCTACGTTTCGTATGGTAAAGAGGCGAATAGACCAAGTTATGTCTCAAATTGCTCAAAAACGTGAAAAGCTCCTCTATGGAGAGAGTTGAGCAATTCCAATGCATCAATGTGGACCGTTGTACTCTATTTAGTGCTCTTAAAAGTCTAACTTGCTAGTTGAGCCTTCGTACCATGTTTCGTAAGGTAAAGAGGCGAATAGACCAAGTTATGTCTCAAATTGCTCAAGAACGTGAAAACTCGTCTATGGAGAGAGTTGAGCAATTCCAAAGCATCAATGTGGACCGTTCTACTCTATTTAGTGTTCTTAGAAGTCTAACTTGCTAGTTGAGCCTTCGTGCTACGTTTCGTATGGTAAAGAGGCGAATAGACCAAGTTATGTCTCAAATTGCTCAAAAACGTGAAAAGCTCCTCTATGGAGAGAGTTGAGCAATTCCAATGCATCAATGTGGACCGTTGTACTCTATTTAGTGCTCTTAAAAGTCTAACTTGCTAGTTGAGCCTTCGTGCCATGTTTCGTAAGGTAAAGAGGTGAATAGACCAAGTTATGTCTCAAATTGCTCAAGAACGTGAAAAGCTCGTCTATGGAGAGAGTTGAGCAATTCCAAAGCATCAATGTGGACCGTTCTACTCTATTTAGTGTTCTTTGAAGTCTAACTTGCTAGTTGAGGCTTCGTGCCACGTTTCGTAAGGTAAAGAGGCGAATAGACCAAGTTATGTCTCAAATTGCTCAAAAACGTGGAAAGCTCCACTATGGAGAGAGTTGAGCAATTCCAATGCATCAATGTGGACCGTTGTACTCTATTTAGTGCTCTTAAAAGTCTAACTTGCTAGTTGAGCCTTCGTGCCACGTTTCGTAAGGTAAAGACGCGAATAGACCAAGTTATGTCTCAAATTGCTCAAGAACGTGAAAAGCTCCTCTATGGAGAGAGTTGAGCAATTCCAAAGCATCAATGTGGACCGTTCTACTCTATTTAGTGTTCTTAGAAGTCTAACTTGCTAGTTGAGCCTTCGTGCCATGTTTCGTAAGGTAAAGAGGCGAATAGACCAAGTTATGTCTCAAATTGCTCAAGAACGTGAAAAGCTCCTCTATGGAGAGAGTTGAGCAATTCCAAAGCATCAATGTGGACCGTTCTACTCTATTTAGTGTTCTTTGAAGTCTAACTTGCTAGTTGAGGCTTCGTGCCACGTTTCGTAAGGTAAAGAGGCGAATAGACCAAGTTATGTCTCAAATTGCTCAAAAACGTGGAAAGCTCCACTATGGAGAGAGTTGAGCAATTCCAATGCATCAATGTGGACCGTTGTACTCTATTTAGTGCTCTTAAAAGTCTAACTTGCTAGTTGAGCCTTCGTGCCACGTTTCGTAAGGTAAAGACGCGAATAGACCAAGTTATGTCTCAAATTGCTCAAGAACGTGAAAAGCTCCTCTATGGAGAGAGTTGAGCAATTCCAAAGCATCAATGTGGACCGTTCTACTCTATTTAGTGTTCTTAGAAGTCTAACTTGCTAGTTGAGCCTTCGTGCCATGTTTCGTAAGGTAAAGAGGCGAATAGACCAAGTTATGTCTCAAATTGCTCAAGAACGTGAAAAGCTTGTCTATGGAGAGAGTTGAGCAATTCCAAAGCATCAATGTGGACCGTTCTACTCTATTTAGTATTCTTAGAAGTCTAACTTTCTAGTTGAGCCTTCGTGCCACGTTTCGTAAGGTAAAGAGGCGAATAGACCAAGTTATGTCTCAAATTGCTCAAAAACGTGGAAAGCTCCACTATGGAGAGAGTTGAGCAATTCCAATGCATCAATGTGGACCGTTGTACTCTATTTAGTGCTCTTAAAAGTCTAACTTGCTAGTTGAGCCTTCGTGCCACGTTTCGTAAGGTAAAGACGCGAATAGACCAAGTTATGTCTCAAATTGCTCAAGAACGTGAAAAGCTCCTCTATGGAGAGAGTTGAGCAATTCCAAAGCATCAATGTGGACCGTTCTACTCTATTTAGTGTTCTTAGAAGTCTAACTTGCTAGTTGAGCCTTCGTGCCATGTTTCGTAAGGTAAAGAGGCGAATAGACCAAGTTATGTCTCAAATTGCTCAAGAACGTGAAAAGCTCCTCTATGGAGAGAGTTGAGCAATTCCAAAGCATCAATGTGGACCGTTCTACTCTATTTAGTGTTCTTTGAAGTCTAACTTGCTAGTTGAGGCTTCGTGCCACGTTTCGTAAGGTAAAGAGGCGAATAGACCAAGTTATGTCTCAAATTGCTCAAAAACGTGGAAAGCTCCACTATGGAGAGAGTTGAGCAATTCCAATGCATCAATGTGGACCGTTGTACTCTATTTAGTGCTCTTAAAAGTCTAACTTGCTAGTTGAGCCTTCGTGCCACGTTTCGTAAGGTAAAGACGCGAATAGACCAAGTTATGTCTCAAATTGCTCAAGAACGTGAAAAGCTCCTCTATGGAGAGAGTTGAGCAATTCCAAAGCATCAATGTGGACCGTTCTACTCTATTTAGTGTTCTTAGAAGTCTAACTTGCTAGTTGAGCCTTCGTGCCATGTTTCGTAAGGTAAAGAGGCGAATAGACCAAGTTATGTCTCAAATTGCTCAAGAACGTGAAAAGCTTGTCTATGGAGAGAGTTGAGCAATTCCAAAGCATCAATGTGGACCGTTCTACTCTATTTAGTATTCTTAGAAGTCTAACTTTCTAGTTGAGCCTTCGTGCCACGTTTCGTAAGGTAAAGAGGCGAATAGACCAAGTTATGTCTCAAATTGCTCAAAACGTGAAAAGCTCCTCTATGGAGAGAGTTGAGCAATTCCAAAGCATCAATGTGGACCGTTGTACTCTATTTTGTGCTCTTAAAAGTCTAACTTGCTAGTTAAGCCATCGTGCCACGTTTCGTAAGGTAAAGAGGCGAATAGACCAAGTTATGTCTTAAATTGCTCAAGAACGTGAAAAGCTCCTCTATGGAGAGAGTTGAGCAATTCCAAAGCATCAATGTGGACCGTTCTACTCTATTTAGTGCTCTTAAAAGTCTAACTTGCTAGTTGAGCCTTCGTGCCACGTTTCGTAAGGTAAAGACGCGAATAGACCAAGTTATGTCTCAAATTGCTCAAGAACGTGAAAAGCTCCTCTATGGAGAGAGTTGAGCAATTCCAAAGCATCAATGTGGACCGTTCTACTCTATTTAGTGTTCTTAGAAGTCTAACTTGCTAGTTGAGCCTTCGTGCCATGTTTCGTAAGGTAAAGAGGCGAATAGACCAAGTTATGTCTCAAATTGCTCAAGAACGTGAAAAGCTCCTCTATGGAGAGAGTTGAGCAATTCCAAAGCATCAATGTGGACCGTTCTACTCTATTTAGTGTTCTTTGAAGTCTAACTTGCTAGTTGAGGCTTCGTGCCACGTTTCGTAAGGTAAAGAGGCGAATAGACCAAGTTATGTCTCAAATTGCTCAAAAACGTGGAAAGCTCCACTATGGAGAGAGTTGAGCAATTCCAATGCATCAATGTGGACCGTTGTACTCTATTTAGTGCGCTTAAAAGTCTAACTTGCTAGTTGAGCCTTCGTGCCACGTTTCGTAAGGTAAAGACGCGAATAGACCAAGTTATGTCTCAAATTGCTCAAGAACGTGAAAAGCTCCTCTATGGAGAGAGTTGAGCAATTCCAAAGCATCAATGTGGACCGTTCTACTCTATTTAGTGTTCTTAGAAGTCTAACTTGCTAGTTGAGCCTTCGTGCCATGTTTCGTAAGGTAAAGAGGCGAATAGACCAAGTTATGTCTCAAATTGCTCAAGAACGTGAAAAGCTTGTCTATGGAGAGAGTTGAGCAATTCCAAAGCATCAATGTGGACCGTTCTACTCTATTTAGTATTCTTAGAAGTCTAACTTTCTAGTTGAGCCTTCGTGCCACGTTTCGTAAGGTAAAGAGGCGAATAGACCAAGTTATGTCTCAAATTGCTCAAAAACGTGGAAAGCTCCACTATGGAGAGAGTTGAGCAATTCCAATGCATCAATGTGGACCGTTGTACTCTATTTAGTGCTCTTAAAAGTCTAACTTGCTAGTTGAGCCTTCGTGCCACGTTTCGTAAGGTAAAGACGCGAATAGACCAAGTTATGTCTCAAATTGCTCAAGAACGTGAAAAGCTCCTCTATGGAGAGAGTTGAGCAATTCCAAAGCATCAATGTGGACCGTTCTACTCTATTTAGTGTTCTTAGAAGTCTAACTTGCTAGTTGAGCCTTCGTGCCATGTTTCGTAAGGTAAAGAGGCGAATAGACCAAGTTATGTCTCAAATTGCTCAAGAACGTGAAAAGCTCCTCTATGGAGAGAGTTGAGCAATTCCAAAGCATCAATGTGGACCGTTCTACTCTATTTAGTGTTCTTTGAAGTCTAACTTGCTAGTTGAGGCTTCGTGCCACGTTTCGTAAGGTAAAGAGGCGAATAGACCAAGTTATGTCTCAAATTGCTCAAAAACGTGGAAAGCTCCACTATGGAGAGAGTTGAGCAATTCCAATGCATCAATGTGGACCGTTGTACTCTATTTAGTGCTCTTAAAAGTCTAACTTGCTAGTTGAGCCTTCGTGCCACGTTTCGTAAGGTAAAGACGCGAATAGACCAAGTTATGTCTCAAATTGCTCAAGAACGTGAAAAGCTCCTCTATGGAGAGAGTTGAGCAATTCCAAAGCATCAATGTGGACCGTTCTACTCTATTTAGTGTTCTTAGAAGTCTAACTTGCTAGTTGAGCCTTCGTGCCATGTTTCGTAAGGTAAAGAGGCGAATAGACCAAGTTATGTCTCAAATTGCTCAAGAACGTGAAAAGCTTGTCTATGGAGAGAGTTGAGCAATTCCAAAGCATCAATGTGGACCGTTCTACTCTATTTAGTATTCTTAGAAGTCTAACTTTCTAGTTGAGCCTTCGTGCCACGTTTCGTAAGGTAAAGAGGCGAATAGACCAAGTTATGTCTCAAATTGCTCAAAACGTGAAAAGCTCCTCTATGGAGAGAGTTGAGCAATTCCAAAGCATCAATGTGGACCGTTGTACTCTATTTTGTGCTCTTAAAAGTCTAACTTGCTAGTTAAGCCATCGTGCCACGTTTCGTAAGGTAAAGAGGCGAATAGACCAAGTTATGTCTTAAATTGCTCAAGAACGTGAAAAGCTCCTCTATGGAGAGAGTTGAGCAATTCCAAAGCATCAATGTGGACCGTTCTACTCTATTTAGTGTTCTTAGAAGTCTAACTTGCTAGTTGAGCCTTCGTGCCACGTTTCGTAAGGTAAAGAGGCGAATAGACCACGTTATGTCTCAAATTGCTCAAAAACGTGAAAAGCTCCACTATGGAGAGAGTTGAGCAATTCCAATGCATCAATGTGGACCGTTGTACTCTATTTAGTGCTCTTAAAAGTCTAACTTGCTAGTTGAGCCTTCGTGCCACGTTTCGTAAGGTAAAGACGCGAATAGACCAAGTTATGTCTCAAATTGCACAAAAACGCGAAAAGCTCCTCAATGGAGAGAGTTGAGCAATTCCAAAGCATCAATGTCGACCGTTCTACTCTATTTAATGTTCTTAGAAGTCTAACTTGCTAGTTGTGCCTTCGTGCCACGTTTCGTAAGGTAAAGACGCGAATAGACCAAGTTATGTCTCAAATTGCACAAAAACGTGAAAAGCTCCTCTATGGAGAGAGTTGAGCAATTCCAATGCATCAATGTGGACCGTTGTACTCTATTTAGTGCTCTTAAAAGTCTAACTTTCTAGTTGAGCCTTCGTACCATGTTTCGTAAGGTAAAGAGGCGAATAGACCAAGTTATGTCTCAAATTGCTCAAGAACGTGAAAAGCTCGTCTATGGAGAGAGTTGAGCAATTCCAAAGCATCAATGTGGACCGTTCTACTCTATTTAGTGTTCTTAGAAGTCTAACTTGCTAGTTGAGCCTTCGTGCTACGTTTCGTAAGGTAAAGAGGCGAATAGACCAAGTATGTCTCAAATCGCTCAAAAAGTGAAAAGCTCCTCTATGGAGAGAGTTGAGCAATTCCAATGCATCAATGTGGACCGTTGTACTCCATTTAGTGCTCTTAAAAGTCTAACTTGCTAGTTGAGCCTTCGTGCCATGTTTCGTAAGGTAAAGAGGTGAATAGACCAAGTTATGTCTCAAATTGCTCAAGAACGTGAAAAGCTCGTCTATGGAGAGAGTTGAGCAATTCCAAAGCATCAATGTGGACCGTTCTACTCTATTTAGTGTTCCTAGAAGTCTAACTTGCTAGTTGAGGCTTCGTGCCACGTTTCGTAAGGTAAAGAGGCGAATAGACCAAGTTATGTCTCAAATTGCTCAAGAACGTGAAAAGCTCCTCTATGGAGAGAGTTGAGCAATTCCAAAGCATCAATGTGGACCGTTGTACTCTATTTAGTGCTCTTAAAAGTCTAACTTGCTAGTTGAGCCTTCGTGCCACGTTTCGTAAGGTAAAGAGGCGAATAGACCAAGTTATGTCTCAAATTGCTCAAGAACGTGGAAAGCTCCTCTATGGAGAGAGTTGAGCAATTCCAAAGCATCAATGTGGACCGTTCTACTCTATTTAGTGTTCTTAGAAGTCTAACTTGCTAGTTGAGGCTTCGTGCCACGTTTCGTAAGGTAAAGAGGCGAATAGACCAAGTTATGTCTCAAATTGCTCAAAAACGTGGAAAGCTCCACTATGGAGAGAGTTGAGCAATTCCAATGCATCAATTGTTGAATATATATGTTTGAGTGATTACAAAATCTTGATTGATTGAACTTTGATCCATAATGTGCATGAGAAATCTTAGACCTATATGTCCTACCCAAAATGCATGGGAATTTGATTTATTGAACTAACATGGACTTACATTGCAAGAAGCCCTAACAAGGCTTACATAGCATGTCTTGAGTTTAATTGTGTGTAGGATGATCAAGTTGACCAAGTATCAACATGGTGACCTTAACCGAACTATAATGAAGACTTAATCATGGTCAAACATGATTAAGAAAGTCATTTTCGTGCTTAACCATGGTCAGAATATGTAAAGAATATATTGGAGCTTAAATGGAGCCAATTGAAGAAAAGTTGATTTTCTGGTCAGAGTCAAAGCCAACAGACTGACGTGGCAGATGACATGGACGTGATGACATGGCATATGAGTTGGATACATGAAATGGATTAGTGGAGCCAATAAGAGCTACAAGTCAACAATAGAGATTTAAAGTCAAAAAAAGCAAGAGGAGACATGCAATAAATGCCTCACATGCTCAAGATCTCTTTTGCTACAAAAGAGACATAATTTGGTGGAAAAGCACTTTGGAAAGAGACAAAAGGAAGGTGATTTATTTCAAAGGTTTTCCTCATCCAATGGTACACATTCCTTCCCTCCAAAATATCCTTTTGATCCATTGGTGCAAGATTAAACCTTTCCACTACACCTTTTTACCCAATGGCTATCTTTGAATCTTCCTCATCTAATGACCATTATTTCTTCCTACAAAAAGAGACTTGTTGTAATCATTTTCACACTTCTCTAAGCCTTCTAACGTCTATAATGATCCAAGGGTCCATATCTTTCATATCAATCCAATGGCCCTCATTTCATGAGCTTACACTCCACAATTTTCTATAAAAACTAACTCTTTGTCTATGGTGCATATACTTGGCCGAAAATTACTCTTTCTCTCTTAAGTGTTCTTCATCTTCTAAGCTTTCATTCTTTCACTCATTCATTCCTTGATTACATACTTGATTTTGAAGAGAGATCATACACACTAGCCAAGTAAAGCTTTATTGTTACTCTTGAGCCTTTCTTACCAGATTCTTATCATTTCCTCAAGAGCCATTCTACTTGCTTGAGCAATCTGATTTCCAGCACCTATAAGGCTTCATTCTATATCTCCATTTCACCATTCAAGCCTTATCACAACTGATTTTCGTTGGTTGATACACTACCCAAAATTTCATATACCCTAGCAACCAAAAAAATCTCAAATCTGAGTTTTGTGCTTACCATTCCCATTCCAGCTTTTCAAGAGCTTCATTTGAGCCTTAGACACTTACAAATCCAGCTACTAAAGAGCCAGCCTTTGAGCCTAAACTTATCTCATACCCGGCTATTCTTAGAGCCATTTTTGAGCTTGTATTTTGTTGATTAAGTTAGTGTGGTGAGCTACAAACCACACGGTGTGTAGAGTTTGGTGTGGTGAGCTATAAACCACACGGTGTGTAAAGTTTGGTGTTTGAGCTACAAAAACACTGGTTGTATGAGTTCCGCTTGACTCGGTTGAACAAGCTATAGTGGAGTGTTTGAAATTCCCAAGTGGGACTTGGGGAGTGGAGTAGGCTTGGGTTAAGCCGAACCACTATAAATCTCTTTGCCCTCTTTACTTTACAGCAATTTCATTTTAGCATATCATATTTGCATTGCATACATGAAATTGGACATCTAGGGTGATAGAATCAAGCTTGTGCATACATTTGTTGAATCTGATTTTGTGCTTCATTACAACTTGTTTTGATTTATGTGATTATCTTTGCATACATTTATATTCAACTTATTTAAATTGCTTCCGCTTAGGGTGAAACTCAATTGAAACAAAAAAGAGGTGACTTAGTCTAAATTTGATTAAGATCACAATTCACCCCCCCTCTTGTGGTGCCATCCGATCCAACAAGTGGTATCGGAGCTTGTGTTCCCTTGCATATAGAAGTAATTTTCTTGTGCATTATTAGTGATTTATATGATGGCATCTACTAGTGGTAGACATGATCATGTGTTAGAGGGTCAATCTAGTGGTAGACCTCCATTCTTTAATGGAGAAGACTATGACCATTGGAAGATGAGAATGAAACTTTATTTCATGTCTCTTGATATTGATTTGTGGTATGTCATAGAGGATGGACCTTATGAGCCTACCATCACCACCAAGATCGGTGATGTCGAAAAAGAGATTTCAAAACCTAGGGATAAATGGGATGATAATGATAAGAAAAAGATTTCTTTGAATGCTAAAGCTATGTCTATTTTATTTAATGCATTGAATTCAATTGAAGCTAAACATATTTCTACATGCATTTCGGCTCAAGATATGTGGACTAGGTTAGAGATGAAGCATGAGGGAACTAATCAAGTAAAGGAGTCTAAGATTAACATGCTCATGCATTCATATGAATTGTTCACTATGTTTCCACATGAGTCTATTACCGATATGGATATTAGACTAACCAAAATTCTGAATTCTCTTGAATCTTTAGGGAAGACATTCTCCAATCAAGAAAAGGTGCAAAAGTACTTGAGAAGTCTTCCGGAAGCATGGGATGCCAAAGTGACTGCCATCCAAGAAGCTAAAGATCTCAAAATTTTGAAGTTGGATGAGCTTGTAGGATCACTTCTAGTATATGAGACAAACTTGAAGGCAAGAGAAGCTCAAAAAGAGGACACCAAAAAGAAGAGCATTGCCTTTGCCTCCAAGGTTGATAGTGGAGATGATTTGAGTGATGAGGAAGTAGCCTTAATGACAAGGAGGTTCAAGAGATACTTGATAAACAAGAAGAAGCAAGGTGGTAGACCTTTTGGCCACTCAAAGAGGGACAACTTCAAATCTGGCCGTGGGGATCAAAGCGACTCCAAAGGGAACCATGAGGAGCAAGACAAAGATTTGAGGTGCTTTGAGTGTGGCAAGAAGGGGCACATGAAGTATGAGTGTCCAAAGAAGAAAGATAAGAGCAAGGAGCAATCCAAGAGAGCCTTCAAAGCTACTTGGAGTGATTCGGACTCCGAAAGCTCTTCAAGTGAGGATGAGTTTGCTAGATTTTGCTTGATGGCCAAAGGAAACTCATCCGATCCGGATGAGGAGGTAAATTCTTTTGATCATGATGATGATGATGTGTCTATTGATGATTTGCTTTCCTTACTTAATGACATGAATGCTAAGAATAGGAAAATGCATAAGGAAAAGAAACAATTGAAAAATGAGATTGATTGTTTAAATGCTAAGGTAGAAGAGCATGAAAAGACCATTGATGATCTAAATGCTAAATGTGATGAAAAGTGCGATATGCTTGCTGCCATGTGTGCTAATAACATGTCTAAGTGTGATCATGAACCCTTGATTGGAGATTTGCAATTTAAACTTAGTACCTTGCAAGAAGAGTATGATGATTTGAAATTGATTGCTATTGTGCCTAATGAGAACCAAGAGTCACATGATGACTCTATTGTTCAAAATGAATTAGATGCTTTGAAATTAAGATATGAGGATCTAGAGAAATCTTTCTCGAAGTTTAGTGTGGGATCTTCTAGACTTGATTCACTATTATCATGCCTTAGACAATCTTTGGACAAATCGGGTTTAGGTTATGTTGGTGATGATGTAAAATTGAAGAAATGTGATATGCATGATATTTCTACATCTTTTGTATCACGTGGCTATTTGCATTCCTTGAATGACATGAAGGAGGATTGTTTTCCTAAGAAAATGATTTTTTCACCTCCTAACTACAATGCTTTGAATGATATGCATGCTAGTACTTCAAAATCACATCCTGAGCATGTATCATTTGTCCAACCCATGGGACATAGGCCTATTCCCATTAGGGGTGTGCCAAATCAGCCTTGGAAGAAGGATATCAAATCTGGTCCCAAGAGACCCGTAGGGTTTCCTAAGAAATTAGGGCAACCCATAAGGTATTCTAGGGCTCCTAGAGTTCCACAAGGCTCTATGTATGCTAGCACTTCATTTCATTCCTCAAATGATGCATATATGCATAACTTGAATGCCAAAGTTTTTCCAAAGTTTCAATATGTGTTTGGCAAGAAAGTTAAGCAAATGTGGGTTCCAAAGGGAACCAAGATTCTTGATGCTAACCTCCTAGGACCCAAAAGAAATTGGGTACCTAAAGCGAATTGAACTAATGTAGGTGTTCTTGAAAATCAAAAGTTCTAAGGCTTCCAAATGGTACTTGGATAGTGGTTGCTCAAGACACATGACCGGGAACTCAAGTTCTTTTTCTTCTCTCAAGAAGTTCTCTAATGGTGGTCATGTGACTTTTGGTGACAACAAGAAGGGTAGGATCCTTGGTCAAGGATCCATAGGTGATGTATCATCTTTTTCTATCTCTAATGTGCAATTAGTTGATGGATTATCTTTTAACCTTCTTAGTATTTCTCAATTGTGTGATGGTGGCTTGCGCATATGTTTTGATGATTCAAAGTGTGAGTTTTTAAATGCCATGAATGAATGTGTGCTTGTAGGAAAAAGAGATGGTAATGTGTATTCTATTAATTTGAAAGACTTGAATGATTGCAAACTTAAATGCTTGATTTCCAATGTTAGTGATGTGAATATATGGCATAAAAGATTAGGACATATAGGAATTTCTACAATTGAAAAATTGGTTAGAAATAATCTTGTTAGAGGTATACCTTCTTTGAACTTTGACATGTATGATGCTTGTGAGCCATGCATTAGAGGAAAACACACTAGGGAGTCTTTCAAGTCTAAAAACCATATTTCAACTACTAAGATTTTAGAACTTTTGCATCTTGATTTGTTTGGTCCAAGTAGAGTTAAAAGTGTAGGTGGTAGATCCTATGCCTTTGTAATTGTTGATGATTATTCTAGATATACTTGGGTGATTTTCCTTGCACATAAACATGAGACCATTCATGAGTTTTCAAAACTAATCAAGAGGCTTCAAAATGAAAAAAACATAAGCATTAGCAAGATTAGGAGTGATCATGGAGGAGAATTTGATAATCATGCATTTATTGATCTATGTGATGAATATGGCATTAGACATGATTTCTCTTCACCTAGGACACCCCAACAAAATGGGGTGGTAGAAAGGAAAAATAGAACTTTACAAGAAATTGCTAGGACTATGCTTTGTGAACATGATTTGCCTAAGTTCTTGTGGGCCGAGGCCATTAATTGTGCATGCTATGTTACAAATAGGTTATCTATTAGAAAGAAGATAAATAAGACACCTTATGAGATTTGGAATGATAGAAAACCTAAGGTTGACTACTTTAGAGTTTTTGGTTGCAAATGTTATGTACTAAACACTAAGGATGACTTAGATAAATTTGATGCAAAATCTACTCCTTGTGTATTTGTTGGCTATGCTTTAAATTCTAGAGCTTATAGAGTTTACAATCCAAAGTCTAGGAGAATAGAAGAGTCCATTCATGTTAAATTTATTGAAACTCTTGCATTTGACCCTTTGCTTGAGAATGATGACATTGAGTTAGGTTTGGAGAAGTTGAGCTTAAAAGATGATAAAGATGACTCTCCTACACCTAAAGATGATGGACCAAGCAAAGAGGGAGGAAATGAGCACGAGGAGACACAAAATAGTGATGCACCCGTGGGCTTGGAAGAAAGTGAGGTTGCACCCGTGGCCTCCAATAGTGAAACTACAGCTCCTACATCATGGCTGCAAGTGAAGGACAAACACAAGCATCCCAAACAACTCATAATTGGCGATTTGCATCAAGGGGTAAGGACTCGTAGATCTCACTTAGCTCCTAATGATAATGATATGCATGCTAATGTGGTAGATAATGTGACTGCAAATTTAATGAATACTGCTTTAATTGTTGATGTGCATGGTTCTTATGCCTTAATTTCTCAAATAGAACCTAGAAACATTGATGATGCTTTGCTTGATGATAAATGGATTATTGCTATGCAAGATGAGTTGAATCAATTCACTAGGAATGAAGTTTGGCATTTAGTTCCAAGACCTAAAGACCAAACCATAATTGGAACTAAATGGGTGTTTAAGAACAAAATTAATGAAGATGGTGAAGTTATTAGAAACAAGGCTAGGTTGGTTGCACAAGGGTACAACCAAGAAGAAGGGATTGACTATGAAGAAACATTTGCCCCCGTAGCTAGGTTAGAAGCTATTAGGTTGCTTATGGCATTTGCATGTTTCAAAGGTTTTAAACTTTATCAAATGGATGTCAAAAGTGCATTTTTGAATGGTTTTATCAATGAGAATGTGTATGTAAAGCAACCACCCGGATTTGAAGATCCTAACTTTCCAAACCATGTTTATAAATTGACAAAAGCCTTGTATGGTTTGAAACAAGCACCTAGGGCATGGTATGATAGACTTTCCTCATTCTTAATTCAAAATGGTTTTAAAAGAGGAAGAATTGATAGCACTTTGTTCTTAAAGGAAAAAGGTCATGACATGCTTATTGTTCAAATATATGTAGATGACATTATATTTGGTGCTACTAATGAGGCTATGTGCAAAGAATTTGAGTTGTGCATGAAAAGTGAATTTGAGATGTCTATGATGGGTGAACTTACATTCTTTTTAGGACTACAAGTTAAACAAACTAAGGGAGGTATACATATTAGTCAAACTAAATATATTCATGATATGCTTAGAAAGTTTGGTTTTGATTTCTTGAACCCTTCTCCTACTCCTATGAGTGTGTCAACTAAACTTGAAAAAGATGAAGATGGACAACCTTATGATTCTAAAATGTATAGGTCCATGATTGGTTCACTTTTGTATTTGACCTCTAGTAGACCCGACATTATGTTTAGTGTATGCATGTGTGCTAGATTTCAAAGTCAGCCTATGCATTCTCATTTCCTAGCGGTTAAGAGAATATTTAGGTATCTTAGGCATACATCAACTCTTGGCTTATGGTATGACAAAAATTCATTGTTTGATTTACATGCATATAGTGATGCCGACTTTGCTGGATGTAAGATAAATAGGAAGAGTACTTCGGGTACATGCCAATTCCTAGGGAGTATGCTTATCTCTTGGTTCTCCAAGAAACAACCTTGTGTTGCCCTATCTACCACCGAAGCCGAATATATGGCTATAGGGAGTTGTTGTGCTCAACTCTTATGGATTAGACAACAACTAAATGATTTTGGACTTAAATTAAAAGATATTCCTATATATTGTGATAATACTAGTGCCATTAGCCTTTCTAAAAATCCGGTGCATCATTCTAAGGCTAAACATATTGAAATTAGGCATCATTTTATTAGAGATCATGTGACTCAAGGGACAATTAAATTAGAGTATGTGGACACAATGAACCAACTTGCGGACATACTAACTAAACCTCTAAACCAAGAGAGATTTGAATTTTTAAGAGGTAATCTAGGCATGAGAATGAGTCCTTGATATGTGTATGAAATGTTTATGCATTGCTTATATTGAACACTTTTTGGATGCATTTACAAAATAAAGGGGGAGAAAATATTGAATGCAACTTTGAATTCAAAAGTTTGTATGCATAGGTTAAGGGGGAGGAACTTGAATGTAATTGTGATATTGTGATATATCTTGCCTATTGATGGTTTATTTGTCTTGAATTGCACTTCCCTTGTCTTGATTTTATGCACATGTTTAGGGGGAGTTAATTTGAGTGAAGCATGTTGTGAGGGAGAGTTTCTCATGAAAATTAAAGAAAATAGTTCAAAGTTACATAGGTTATTTTGTAATCATCAAAAGGGGGAGAATGTTGAATATATATGTTTGAGTGATTACAAAAGCATGATTGATTGAACTTTGATCCATAATGTACATGAGAAATCTTAGACCTATATGTCCTACCCAAAATGCATGGGAATTTGATTTATTGAACTAACATGGACTTACATTGCAAGAAGCCCTAACAAGGCTTACATAGCATGTCTTGAGTTTAATTGTGTGTAGGATGATCAAGTTGACCAAGTATCAACATGGTGACCTTAACCGAACTATAATGAAGACTTAATCATGGTCAAACATGATTAAGAAAGTCATTTTCGTGCTTAACCATGGTCAGAATATGTAAAGAATATATTGGAGCTTAAATGGAGCTAATTGAAGAAAAGTTGATTTTCTGGTCAGAGTCAAAGCCAACAGACTGACGTGGCAGATGACATGGACGTGATGACATGGCATATGAGTTGGATACATGAAATGGATTAGTGGAGCCAATAAGAGCTACAAGTCAACAATAGAGATTTAAAGTCAAAAAAAGCAAGAGGAGACATGCAATAAATGCCTCACATGCTCAAGATCTCTTTTGCTACAAAAGAGACATAATTTGGTGGAAAAGCACTTTGGAAAGAGACAAAAGGAAGGTGATTTATTTCAAAGGTTTTCCTCATCCAATGGTACACATTCCTTCCCTCCAAAATATCCTTTTGATCCATTGGTGCAAGATTAAACCTTTCCACTACACCTTTTTACCCAATGGCTATCTTTGAATCTTCCTCATCTAATGACCATTATTTCTTCCTACAAAAAGAGACTTGTTGTAATCATTTTCACACTTCTCTAAGCCTTCTAACGTCTATAATGATCCAAGGGTCCATATCTTTCATATCAATCCAATGGCCCTCATTTCATGAGCTTACACTCCACAATTTTCTATAAAAACTAACTCTTTGTCTATGGTGCATATACTTGGCCGAAAATTACTCTTTCTCTCTTAAGTGTTCTTCATCTTCTAAGCTTTCATTCTTTCACTCATTCATTCCTTGATTACATACTTGATTTTGAAGAGAGATCATACACACTAGCCAAGTAAAGCTTTATTGTTACTCTTGAGCCTTTCTTACCAGATTCTTATCATTTCCTCAAGAGCCATTCTACTTGCTTGAGCAATCTGATTTCCAGCACCTATAAGGCTTCATTCTATATCTCCATTTCACCATTCAAGCCTTATCACAACTGATTTTCGTTGGTTGATACACTACCCAAAATTTCACATACCCTAGCAACCAAAAAAATCTCAAATCTGAGTTTTGTGCTTACCATTCCCATTCCAGCTTTTCAAGAGCTTCATTTGAGCCTTAGACACTTACAAATCCAGCTACTAAAGAGCCAGCCTTTGAGCCTAAACTTATCTCATACCCGGCTATTCTTAGAGCCATTTTTGAGCTTGTATTTTGTTGATTAAGTTAGTGTGGTGAGCTACAAACCACACGGTGTGTAGAGTTTGGTGTGGTGAGCTATAAACCACACGGTGTGTAAAGTTTGGTGTTTGAGCTACAAAACCACTGGTTGTATGAGTTCCGCTTGACTCGGTTGAACAAGCTATAGTGGAGTGTTTGAAATTCCCAAGTGGGACTTGGGGAGTGGAGTAGGCTTGGGTTAAGCCGAACCACTATAAATCTCTTTGCCCTCTTTACTTTACAGCAATTTCATTTTAGCATATCATATTTGCATTGCATACTTGAAATTGGACATCTAGGGTGATAGAATCAAGCTTGTGCATACATTTGTTGAATCTGATTTTGTGCTTCATTACAACTTGTTTTGATTTATGTGATTATCTTTGCATACATTTATATTCAACTTATTTAAATTGCTTCCGCTTAGGGTGAAACTCAATTGAAACAAAAAAGAGGTGACTTAGTCTAAATTTGATTAAGATCACAATTCACCCCCCCTCTTGTGGTGCCATCCGATCCAACATCAATGTGGACTGTTGTACTCTATTTAGTGCTCTTAAAAGTCTAACTTGCTAGTTGAGCCTTCGTGCCACGTTTCGTAAGGTAAAGACGCGAATAGACCAAGTTATCTCTCAAATTGCTCAAGAACGTGAAAAGCTCCTCTATGGAGAGAGTTGAGCAATTCCAAAGCATCAATGTGGACCGTTCTACTCTATTTAGTGTTCTTAGAAGTCTAACTTGCTAGTTGAGCCTTCGTGCCATGTTTCGTAAGGTAAAGAGGCGAATAGACCAAGTTATGTCTCAAATTGCTCAAGAACGTGAAAAGCTTGTCTATGGAGAGAGGTGAGCAATTCCAAAGCATCAATGTGGACCGTTCTACTCTATTTAGTATTCTTAGAAGTCTAACTTTCTAGTTGAGCCTTCGTGCCACGTTTCGTAAGGCAAAGAGGCGAATAGACCAAGTTATGTCTCAAATTGCTCAAAAACGTGAAAAGCTCCTCTATGGAGAGAGTTAAGCAATTCCAAAGCATCAATGTGGACCGTTGTACTCTATTTTGTGCTCTTAAAAGTCTAACTTGCTAGTTGAGCCTTCGTGCCACGTTTCGTAAGGTAAAGAGGCGAATAGACCAAGTTATGTCTTAAATTGCTCAAGAACGTGAAAAGCTCCTCTATGGAGAGAGTTGAGCAATTCCAATGCATCAATGTGGACCGTTGTACTCTATTTAGTGCTGTTAAAAGTCTAACTTGCTAGTTGAGCCTTCGTGCCACGTTTCGTAAGGTAAAGACGCGAATAGACCAAGTTATGTCTCAAATTGCACAAAAACGTTAAAAGCTCCCCTATGGAGAGAGTTGAGCAATTCCGAAGCATCAATGTGGACCGTTGTACTCTATTTAGTGCTCTTAAAAGTCTAACTTGCTAGTTGAGCCTTCGTGCCACGTTTCGTAAGGTAAAGAGGCGAATAGACCAAGTTATGTCTCAAATTGCACAAAAACGTGAAAAGCTCCTCTATGGAGAGAGTTGAGCAATTCCAATGCATCAATGTGGACCGTTGTACTCTATTTAGTGCTCTTAAAAGTCTAACTTGCTAGTTGAGCCTTCGTACCATGTTTCGTAAGGTAAAGAGGCGAATAGACCAAGTTATGTCTCAAATTGCTGAAGAACGTGAAAAGCTCGTCTATGGAGAGAGTTGAGCAATTCCAAAGCATCAATGTGGACCGTTCTACTCTATTTAGTGTTCTTAGAAGTCTAACTTGCTAGTTGAGCCTTCGTGCTACGTTTCGTAAGGTAAAGAGGCGAATAGACCAAGTTATGTCTCAAATTGCTCAAAAACGTGAAAAGCTCCTCTATGGAGAGAGTTGAGCAATTCCAATGCATCAATGTGGACCGTTGTACTCTATTTAGTGCTCTTAAAAGTATAACTTGCTAGTTGAGCCTTCGTGCCATGTTTCGTAAGGTAAAGAGGTGAATAGACCAAGTTATGTCTCAAATTGCTCAAGAACGTGAAAAGCTCGTCTATGGAGAGAGTTGAGCAATTCCAAAGCATCAATGTGGACCGTTCTACTCTATTTAGTGTTCCTAGAAGTCTAACTTGCTAGTTGAGGCTTCGTGCCACGTTTCGTAAGGTAAAGAGGCGAATAGACCAAGTTATGTCTCAAATTGCTCAAAAACGTGAAAAGCACCTCTATGGAGAGAGTTGAGCAATTCCAAAGCATCAATGTGGGCCGTTGTACTCTATTTAGTGCTCTTAAAAGTCTAACTTGCTAGTTGAGCCTTCGTGCCACGTTTCGTAAGGTAAAGAGGCGAATAGACCAAGTTATGTCTCAAATTGCACAAAAACGTGAAAAGCTCCTCTATGGAGAGAGTTGAGCAATTCCAATGCATCAATGTGGACCGTTGTACTCTATTTAGTGCTCTTAAAAGTCTAACTTGCTAGTTGAGCCTTCGTACCATGTTTCGTAAGGTAAAGAGGCGAATAGACCAAGTTATGTCTCAAATTGCTCAAGAACGTGAAAAGCTCGTCTATGGAGAGAGTTGAGCAATTCCAAAGCATCAATGTGGACCGTTCTACTCTATTTAGTGTTCTTAGAAGTCTAACTTGCTAGTTGAGCCTTCGTGCTACGTTTCGTAAGGTAAAGAGGCGAATAGACCAAGTTATGTCTCAAATTGCTCAAAAACGTGAAAAGCTCCTCTATGGAGAGAGTTGAGCAATTCCAATGCATCAATGTGGACCGTTGTACTCTATTTAGTGCTCTTAAAAGTCTAACTTGCTAGTTGAGCCTTCGTGCCACGTTTCGTAAGGTAAAGAGGTGAATAGACCAAGTTATGTCTCAAATTGCTCAAGAACGTGAAAAGCTCCTCTATGGAGAGAGTTGAGCAATTCCAAAGCATCAATGTGGACCGTTGTACTCTATTTAGTGCTCTTAAAAGTCTAACTTGCTAGTTGAGCCTTCGTGCCACGTTTCGTAAGGTAAAGAGGCGAATAGACCAAGTTATGTCTCAAATTGCTCAAGAACGTGAAAAGCTCCTCTATGGAGAGAGTTGAGCAATTCCAAAGCATCAATGTGGACCGTTCTACTCTATTTAGTGTTCTTAGAAGTCTAACTTGCTAGTTGAGGCTTCGTGCCACGTTTCGTAAGGTAAAGAGGCGAATAGACCAAGTTATGTCTCAAATTGCTCAAAAACGTGAAAAGCTCCACTATGGAGAGAGTTGAGCAATTCCAATGCATCAATGTGGACCGTTGTACTCTATTTAGTGCTCTTAAAAGTCTAACTTGCTAGTTGAGCCTTCGTGCCACGTTTCGTAAGGTAAAGACGCGAATAGACCAAGTTATGTCTCAAATTGCTCAAGAACGTGAAAAGCTCCTCTATGGAGAGAGTTGAGCAATTCCAAAGCATCAATGTGGACCGTTCTACTCTATTTAGTGTTCTTAGAAGTCTAACTTGCTAGTTGAGCCTTCGTGCCATGTTTCGTAAGGTAAAGAGGCGAATAGACCAAGTTATGTCTCAAATTGCTCAAGAACGTGAAAAGCTTGTCTATGGAGAGAGGTGAGCAATTCCAAAGCATCAATGTGGACCGTTCTACTCTATTTAGTATTCTTAGAAGTCTAACTTTCTAGTTGAGCCTTCGTGCCACGTTTCGTAAGGTAAAGAGGCGAATAGACCAAGTTATGTCTCAAATTGCACAAAAAGGTGAAAAGCTCCTCTATGGAGAGAGTTGAGCAATTCCAATGCATCAATGTGGACCGTTGTACTCTATTTAGTGCTCTTAAAAGTCTAACTTGCTAGTTGAGCCTTCGTACCACGTTTCGTAAGGTAAAGAGGCGAATAGACCAAGTTATGTCTCAAATTGCACAAAAACGTGAAAAGCTCCTCTATGGAGAGAGTTGAGCAATTCCAAAGCATCAATGTGGACCGTTGTACTCTATTTAGTGCTCTTAAAACACTAACTTGCTAGTTGAGCCTTCGTGCCACGTTTCGTAAGGTAAAGAGGCGAATAGACCAAGTTATGTCTCAAATTGCACAAAAACGCGAAAAGCTCCTCAATGGAGAGAGTTGAGCAATTCCAAAGCATCAATGTCGACCGTTCTACTCTATTTAATGTTCTTAGAAGTCGAACTTGCTAGTTGAGCCTTCGTGCCACGCTTCGTAAGGTAAAGAGGCGAATAGACCAAGTTATGTCTCAAATTGCACAAAAACGTGAAAAGTTCCTCAATGGAGAGAGTTGAGCAATTCCAAAGCATCAATGTGGACCGTTGTGCTCTATTTAGTGCTCTTAAAACTCTAACTTGCTAGTTGAGCCTTCGTGCCACGTTTCGTAAGGTAAAGAGGCGAATAGACCAAGTTATGTCTCAAATTGCTACAAAAACGTGAAAAGCTCCTCTATGGAGAGAGTTGAGCAATTCCAAAGCATCAATGTGGACCGTTGTACTCTATTTAGTGTTCTTAGAAGTCTAACTTGCTAGTTAAGCCTTCGTGCCACGTTTCGTAAGGTAAAGACGCGAATAGATCAACTTATGTCTCAAATTGCACAAAAACGTGAAAAGCTCCTCTATGGAGAGAGTTGAGCAATTCCAAAGCATCAATGTGGACCGTTCTACTCTATTTAGTGCTTCTTAGAAGTCTAACTTGCTAGTTGAGCCTTCGTGCCACGTTTCGTAAGGTAAAGAGGCGAATAGACCAAGTTATGTCTCAAATTGCACAAAAACGTGAAAAGCTCCTCTATGGAGAGAGTTGAGCAATTCCAAATGCATCAATGTGGACCGTTGTACTCTATTTAGTGCTCTTAAAAGTCTAACTTGCTAGTTGAGCCTTCGTGCCACGTTCCGTAAGGTAAAGAGGCGAATAGACCAAGTTATGTCTCAAATTGCACTAAAAACGTGAAAAGCTCCTCTATGGAGAGAGTTGAGCAATTCCAAAGCATCAATGTGGACCGTTGTACTCTATTTAGTGCTCTTAGAAGTCTAACTTGCTAGTTGTAGCCTTCGTGCCACGTTTCGTAAGGTAAAGACGCGAATAGACCAAGTTATGTCTCAAATTGCACAAAAACGTGAAAAGCTCCTCTATGGAGAGAGTTGAGCAATTCCAAAGCATCAATGTGGACCGTTGTACTCTATTTAGTGCTCTTAAAAGTCTAACTTGCTAGTTGAGCCTTCGTGCCACTGTTTCGTAAGGTAAAGAGGCGAATAGACCAAGTTATGTCTCAAATTGGACAAAAACAGTGAAAAGCTCCTCTATGGAGAGAGTTGAGCAATTCCAATGCATCAATGTGGACCGCTTGTACTCTATTTAGTGCTCTTAAAAGTCTAACTTGCTAGTTGAGCCTTCGTGCCACTGTTTCGTAAGGTAAAGAGGCGAATAGACCAAGTTATGTCTCAAATTGCATCAAAAACGTGAAAAGCTCCTCTATGGAGAGAGTTGAGCAATTCCAAAGCATCAATGTGGACCGTTGTACTCTATTTAGTGCTCTTAAAAGTCTAACTTGCTAGTTGAGCCTTCGTGCCACGTTTCGTAAGGTAAAGAGGCGAATAGACCAAGTTATGTCTCAAATTGCTCAAAAACGTGAAAAGCTCCTCTATGGAGAGAGTTGAGCAATTCCAAAGCATCAATGTGGACCGTTGTACTCTATTTAGTGGTCTTAAAAGTCTAACTTGCTAGTTGAGCCTTCGTGCCACGTTTCGTAAGGTAAAGAGGCGAATAGACCAAGTTATGTCTCAAATTGCACAAAAAACGTGAAAAGCTCCTCTATGGAGAGAGTTGAGCAATTCCAAAGCATCAATGTGGACCGTTCTACTCTATTTAGTGCTCTTAGAAGTCTAACTTGCTAGTTGAGCCTTCGTGCCACGTTTCGTAAGGTAAAGACGCGAATAGACCAAGTTATGTCTCAAATTGCACAAAAACGTGAAAAGCTCCTCTATGGAGAGAGTTGAGCAATTCCAAAGCATCAATGTGGACCGTTGTACTCTATTTAGTGCTCTTAAAAGTCTAACTTGCTAGTTGAGCCTTCGTGCCACGTTTCGTAAGGTAAAGAGGCGAATAGACCAAGTTATGTCTCAAATTGCACAAAAACGTGAAAAGCTCCTCTATGGAGAGAGTTGAGCAATTCCAATGCATCAATGTGGACCGTTGTACTCTATTTAGTGCTCTTAAAAGTCTAACTTGCTAGTTGAGCCTTCGTGCCACGTTTCGTAAGGTAAAGACGCGAATAGACAAGTTATGTCTCAAATTGCATAAAAACGTGAAAAGCTCCTCTATGGAGAGAGTTGAGCAATTCCAAAGCATCAATGTGGACCGTTGTACTCTATTTAGTGCTCTTAAAAGTCTAACTTGCTAGTTGAGCCTTCGTGCCACGTTTCGTAAGGTAAAGACGCGAATAGACCAAGTTATGTCTCAAATTGCACAAAAACATGAAAAGCTCCTCTATGGAGAGAGTTGAGCAATTCCAAAGCATCAATGTGGACCGTTGTACTCTATTTAGTGCTCTTAAAAGTCTAACTTGCTAGTTGAGCCTTCGTGCCACGTTTCGTAAGGTAAAGAGGCGAATAGACCAAGTTATGTCTCAAATTGCATCAAAAACGTGAAAAGCTCCTCTATGGAGAGAGTTGAGCAATTCCAAAGCATCAATGTGGACCGTTGTACTCTATTTAGTGCTCTTAAAAGTCTAACTTGCTAGTTGAGCCTTCGTGCCACGTTTCGTAAGGTAAAGAGGCGAATAGACCAAGTTATGTCTCAAATTGCACAAAAACGTGAAAAGCTCCTCTATGGAGAGAGTTGAGCAATTCCAAAGCATCAATGTGGACCGTTCTACTCTATTTAGTGCTCTTAGAAGTCTAACTTGCTAGTTGAGCCTTCGTGCCACGTTTCGTAAGGTAAAGAGGCGAATAGACCAAGTTATGTCTCAAATTGCTACAAAAACGTGAAAAGCTCCTCTATGGAGAGAGTTGAGCAATTCCAAAGCATCAATGTGGACCGTTCTACTCTATTTAGTGCTCTTAGAAGTCTAACTTGCTAGTTGAGCCTTCGTGCCACGTTTCGTAAGGTAAAGACGCGAATAGACCAAGTTATGTCTCAAATTGCACAAAAACGTGAAAAGCTCCTCTATGGAGAGAGTTGAGCAATTCCAAAGCATCAATGTGGACCGTTGTACTCTATTTAGTGCTCTTAAAAGTCTAACTTGCTAGTTGAGCCTTCGTGCCACGTTTCGTAAGGTAAAGAGGCGAATAGACCAAGTTATGTCTCAAATTGCACAAAAACGTGAAAAGCTCCTCTATGGAGAGAGTTGAGCAATTCCAAAGCATCAATGTGGACCGTTGTACTCTATTTAGTGCTCTTAAAAGTCTAACTTGCTAGTTGAGCCTTCGTGCCACGTTTCGTAAGGTAAAGAGGCGAATAGACCAAGTTATGTCTCAAATTGCTACAAAAACGTGAAAAGCTCCTCTATGGAGAGAGTTGAGCAATTCCAAAGCATCAATGTGGACCGTTGTACTCTATTTAGTGCTTCTTAGAAGTCTAACTTGCTAGTTGAGCCTTCGTGCCACGTTTCGTAAGGTAAAGACGCGAATAGACCAAGTTATGTCTCAAATTGCACAAAAACGTGAAAAGCTCCTCTATGGAGAGAGTTGAGCAATTCCAAAGCATCAATGTGGACCGTTGTACTCTATTTAGTGCTCTTAAAAGTCTAACTTGCTAGTTGAGCCTTCGTGCCACGTTTCGTAAGGTAAAGAGGCGAATAGACCAAGTTATGTCTCAAATTGCACAAAAACGTGAAAAGCTCCTCTATGGAGAGAGTTGAGCAATTCCAATGCATCAATGTGGACCGTTGTACTCTATTTAGTGCTCTTAAAAGTCTAACTTGCTAGTTGAGCCTTCGTGCCACGTTTCGTAAGGTAAAGAGGCGAATAGACCAAGTTATGTCTCAAATTGCTACAAAAACGTGAAAAGCTCCTCTATGGAGAGAGTTGAGCAATTCCAAAGCATCAATGTGGACCGTTGTACTCTATTTAGTGCTCTTAAAAGTCTAACTTGCTAGTTGAGCCTTCGTGCCACGTTTCGTAAGGTAAAGAGGCGAATAGACCAAGTTATGTCTCAAATTGCTCAAAAACGTGAAAAGCTCCTCTATGGAGAGAGTTGAGCAATTCCAAAGCATCAATGTGGACCGTTGTACTCTATTTAGTGCTCTTAAAAGTCTAACTTGCTAGTTGAGCCTTCGTGCCACGTTTCGTAAGGTAAAGAGGCGAATAGACCAAGTTATGTCTCAAATTGCATCAAAAACGTGAAAAGCTCCTCTATGGAGAGAGTTGAGCAATTCCAAAGCATCAATGTGGACCGTTGTACTCTATTTAGTGCTCTTAAAAGTCTAACTTGCTAGTTGAGCCTTCGTGCCACGTTTCGTAAGGTAAAGAGGCGAATAGACCAAGTTATGTCTCAAATTGCACAAAAACGTGAAAAGCTCCTCTATGGAGAGAGTTGAGCAATTCCAAAGCATCAATGTGGACCGTTGTACTCTATTTAGTGCTCTTAAAAGTCTAACTTGCTAGTTGAGCCTTCGTGCCACGTTTCGTAAGGTAAAGAGGCGAATAGACCAAGTTATGTCTCAAATTGCTACAAAAACGTGAAAAGCTCCTCTATGGAGAGAGTTGAGCAATTCCAAAGCATCAATGTGGACCGTTGTACTCTATTTAGTGCTCTTAGAAGTCTAACTTGCTAGTTGAGCCTTCGTGCCACGTTTCGTAAGGTAAAGAGGCGAATAGACCAAGTTATGTCTCAAATTGCATCAAAAACGTGAAAAGCTCCTCTATGGAGAGAGTTGAGCACTTCCAAAGCATCAATGTGGACCGTTGTACTCTATTTAGTGCTCTTAAAAGTCTAACTTGCTAGTTGAGCCTTCGTGCCACGTTTCGTAAGGTAAAGAGGCGAATAGACCAAGTTATGTCTCAAATTGCACAAAAACGTGAAAAGCTCCTCTATGGAGAGAGTTGAGCAATTCCAAAGCATCAATGTGGACCGTTCTACTCTATTTAGTGTTCTTAGAAGTCTAACTTGCTAGTTGAGCCTTCGTGCCACGTTTCGTAAGGTAAAGAGGCGAATAGACGAAGTTATGTCTCAAATTGCTCAAAAACGTGAAAAGCTCATCTATGGAGAGAGTTGAGCAATTCCAAAGCATCAATGTGGACCGTTCTACTCTATTTAGTGTTCTTAGAAGTCTAACTTGCTAGTTGAGCCTTCGTGCCACGTTTCGTAAGGTAAAGACGCGAATAGACAAAGTTATGTCTCAAATTGCACAAAAACGTGAAAAGCTCCTCTATGGAGAGAGTTGAGCAATTCCAAAGCATCAATGTGGACCGTTGTACTCTATTTAGTGCTTCTTAGAAAGTCTAACTTGCTAGTTGAGCCTTCGTGCCACGTTTCGTAAGGTAAAGAGGCGAATAGACCAAGTTATGTCTCAAATTGCACAAAAACGTGAAAAGCTCCTCTATGGAGAGAGTTGAGCAATTCCAAATGCATCAATGTGGACCGTTGTACTCTATTTAGTGCTCTTAAAAGTCTAACTTGCTAGTTGAGCCTTCGTGCCACGTTTCGTAAGGTAAAGAGGCGAATAGACCAAGTTATGTCTCAAATTACTAAAAAACGTGAAAAGCTCCTCTATGGAGAGAGTTGAGCAATTCCAAAGCATCAATGTGGACCGTTCTACTCTATTTAGTGTTCTTAGAAGTCTAACTTGCTAGTTGAGCCTTCGTGCCACGTTTCGTAAGGTAAAGACGCGAATAGACCAAGTTATGTCTCAAATTGCACAAAAACGTGAAAAGCTCCTCTATGGAGAGAGTTGAGCAATTCCAAAGCATCAATGTGGACCGTTGTACTCTATTTAGTGCTCTTAAAAGTCTAACTTGCTAGTTGAGCCTTCGTGCCATGTTTCGTAAGGTAAAGAGGCGAATAGACCAAGTTATGTCTCAAATTGCACAAAAACGTGAAAAGCTCCCCTATGGAGAGAGTTGAGCAATTCCAATGCATCAATGTGGCACCGTTGTACTCTATTTAGTGCTCTTAAAAGTCTAACTTGCTAGTTGAGCCTTCGTGCCACGTTTCGTAAGGTAAAGAGGCGAATAGACCAAGTTATGTCTCAAATTGCTCAAAAACGTGAAAAGCTCCTCTATGGAGAGAGTTGAGCAATTCCAAAGCATCAATGTGGACCGTTGCTACTCTATTTAGTGCTTCTTAGAAGTCTAACTTGCTAGTTGAGCCTTCGTGCCACGTTTCGTAAGGTAAAGAGGCGAATAGACCAAGTTATGTCTCAAATTGCTCAAAAACGTGAAAAGCTCCTCTATGGAGAGAGTTGAGCAATTCCAAGCATCAATGTGGACCGTTGTACTCTATTTAGTGCTCTTAAAAGTCTAACTTGCTAGTTGAGCCTTCGTGCCATGTTTCGTAAGGTAAAGAGGCGAATAGACCAAGTTATGTCTCAAATTGCTACAAAAACGTGAAAAGCTCCTCTATGGAGAGAGTTGAGCAATTCCAAAGCATCAATGTGGACCGTTGTACTCTATTTAGTGCTCTTAAAAGTCTAACTTGCTAGTTGAGCCTTCGTGCCACGTTTCGTAAGGTAAAGAGGCGAATAGACCAAGTTATGTCTCAAATTGCACAAAAACGTGAAAAGCTCCTCTATGGAGAGAGTTGAGCAATTCCAAAGCATCAATGTGGACCGTTGTACTCTATTTAGTGCTCTTAAAAGTCTAACTTGCTAGTTGAGCCTTCGTGCCACTGTTTCGTAAGGTAAAGAGGTCGAATAGACCAAGTTATGTCTCAAATTGCTCAAAAACGTGAAAAGCTCGTCTATGGAGAGAGTTGAGCAATTCCAAAGCATCAATGTGGACCGTTCTACTCTATTTAGTGCTTCTTAGAAGTCTAACTTGCTAGTTGAGCCTTCGTGCCACGTTTCGTAAGGTAAAGAGGCGAATAGACCAAGTTATGTCTCAAATTGCATCAAAAACGTGAAAAGCTCCTCTATGGAGAGAGTTGAGCAATTCCAAAGCATCAATGTGGACCGTTGTACTCTATTTAGTGCTCTTAAAAGTCTAACTTGCTAGTTGAGCCTTCGTGCCATGTTTCGTAAGGTAAAGAGGCGAATAGACCAAGTTATGTCTCAAATTGCACAAAAACGTGAAAAGCTCCTCTATGGAGAGAGTTGAGCAATTCCAATGCATCAATGTGGACCGTTGTACTCTATTTAGTGCTCTTAAAAGTCTAACTTGCTAGTTGAGCCTTCGTGCCACGTTTCGTAAGGTAAAGAGGCGCATAGACCAAGTTATGTCTCAAATTGCTCAAGAACGTGAAAAGCTCCTCTATGGAGAGAGTTGAGCAATTCCAAAGCATCAATGTGGACCGTTCTACTCTATTTAGTGTTCTTAGAAGTCTAACTTGCTAGTTGAGCCTTCGTGCTACGTTTCGTAAGGTAAAGAGGCGAATAGACCAAGTTATGTCTCAAATTGCTCAAAAACGTGAAAAGCTCCTCTATGGAGAGAGTTGAGCAATTCCAATGCATCAATGTGGACCGTTGTACTCTATTTAGTGCTCTTAAAAGTCTAACTTGCTAGTTGAGCCTTCGTGCCATGTTTCGTAAGGTAAAGAGGCGAATAGACCAAGTTATGTCTCAAATTGCATCAAAAACGTGAAAAGCTCCTCTATGGAGAGAGTTGAGCAATTCCAAAGCATCAATGTGGACCGTTGTACTCTATTTAGTGCTCTTAAAAGTCTAACTTGCTAGTTGAGCCTTCGTGCCACGTTTCGTAAGGTAAAGAGGCGAATAGACCAAGTTATGTCTCAAATTGCACAAAAACGTGAAAAGCTCCTCTATGGAGAGAGTTGAGCAATTCCAAGCATCAATGTGGACCGTTGTACTCTATTTAGTGCTCTTAAAAGTCTAACTTGCTAGTTGAGCCTTCGTGCCACGTTTCGTAAGGTAAAGAGGCGAATAGACCAAGTTATGTCTCAAATTGCTCAAAAACGTGAAAAGCTCCTCTATGGAGAGAGTTGAGCAATTCCAAAGCATCAATGTGGACCGTTGTACTCTATTTAGTGCTTCTTAGAAGTCTAACTTGCTAGTTGAGCCTTCGTGCCACGTTTCGTAAGGTAAAGAGGCGAATAGACCAAGTTATGTCTCAAATTGCTCAAAAACGTGAAAAGCTCCTCTATGGAGAGAGTTGAGCAATTCCAAAGCATCAATGTGGACCGTTGTACTCTATTTAGTGCTCTTAAAAGTCTAACTTGCTAGTTGAGCCTTCGTGCCACGTTTCGTAAGGTAAAGAGGCGAATAGACCAAGTTATGTCTCAAATTGGACAAAAACGTGAAAAGCTCCTCTATGGAGAGAGTTGAGCAATTCCAATGCATCAATGTGGACCGTTGTACTCTATTTAGTGCTCTTAAAAGTCTAACTTGCTAGTTGAGCCATCGTGCCATGTTTCGTAAGGTAAAGAGGCGCATAGACCAAGTTATGTCTCAAATTGCTCAAGAACGTGAAAAGCTCCTCTATGGAGAGAGTTGAGCAATTCCAAAGCATCAATGTGGACCGTTCTACTCTATTTAGTGTTCTTAGAAGTCTAACTTGCTAGTTGAGCCTTCGTGCCACGTTTCGTAAGGTAAAGAGGCGAATAGACCAAGTTATGTCTCAAATTGCTCAAAAACGTGAAAAGCTCCTCTATGGAGAGAGTTGAGCAATTCCAAAGCATCAATGTGGACCGTTGTACTCTATTTAGTGCTCTTAAAAGTCTAACTTGCTAGTTGAGCCTTCGTGCCACTGTTTCGTAAGGTAAAGAGGCGAATAGACCAAGTTATGTCTCAAATTGCACAAAAACGTGAAAAGCTCCTCTATGGAGAGAGTTGAGCAATTCCAAAGCATCAATGTGGACCGTTGTACTCTATTTAGTGCTATTAGAAGTCTAACTTGCTAGTTGAGCCTTCGTGCCACGTTTCGTAAGGTAAAGAGGCGAATAGACCAAGTTATGTCTCAAATTGCTCAAAAACGTGAAAATGCTCCTCTATGGAGAGAGTTGAGCAATTCCAAAGCATCAATGTGGACCGTTGTACTCTATTTAGTGCTCTTAAAAGTCTAACTTGCTAGTTGAGCCTTCGTGCCACGTTTCGTAAGGTAAAGAGGCGAATAGACCAAGTTATGTCTCAAATTGCTACAAAAACGTGAAAAGCTCCTCTATGGAGAGAGTTGAGCAATTCCAAAGCATCAATGTGGACCGTTGTACTCTATTTAGTGCTCTTAAAAGTCTAACTTGCTAGTTGAGCCTTCGTGCCACGTTTCGTAAGGTAAAGAGGCGAATAGACCAAGTTATGTCTCAAATTGCACAAAAACGTGAAAAGCTCCTCTATGGAGAGAGTTGAGCAATTCCAAAGCATCAATGTGGACCGTTGTACTCTATTTAGTGCTCTTAGAAAGTCTAACTTGCTAGTTGAGCCTTCGTGCCACGTTTCGTAAGGTAAAGACGCGAATAGACCAAGTTATGTCTCAAATTGCACAAAAACGTGAAAAGCTCCTCTATGGAGAGAGTTGAGCAATTCCAAAGCATCAATGTGGACCGTTGTACTCTATTTAGTGCTCTTAAAAGTCTAACTTGCTAGTTGAGCCTTCGTGCCACGTTTCGTAAGGTAAAGAGGCGAATAGACCAAGTTATGTCTCAAATTGCATCAAAAACGTGAAAAGCTCCTCTATGGAGAGAGTTGAGCAATTCCAAAGCATCAATGTGGACCGTTCTACTCTATTTAGTGCTTCTTAAAAGTCTAACTTGCTAGTTGAGCCTTCGTGCCACGTTTCGTAAGGTAAAGACGCGAATAGACCAAGTTATGTCTCAAATTGCACAAAAACGTGAAAAGCTCCTCTATGGAGAGAGTTGAGCAATTCCAAAGCATCAATGTGGACCGTTGTACTCTATTTAGTGCTCTTAAAAGTCTAACTTGCTAGTTGAGCCTTCGTGCCACGTTTCGTAAGGTAAAGACGCGAATAGACCAAGTTATGTCTCAAATTGCACAAAAACGTGAAAAGCTCCTCTATGGAGAGAGTTGAGCAATTCCAAGCATCAATGTGGACCGTTGTACTCTATTTAGTGCTCTTAAAAGTCTAACTTGCTAGTTGAGCCTTCGTGCCACGTTTCGTAAGGTAAAGAGGCGAATAGACCAAGTTATGTCTCAAATTGACTAAAAAACGTGAAAAGCTCCTCTATGGAGAGAGTTGAGCAATTCCAAAGCATCAATGTGGACCGTTCTACTCTATTTAGTGCTTCTTAGAAGTCTAACTTGCTAGTTGAGCCTTCGTGCCACGTTTCGTAAGGTAAAGACGCGAATAGACAAAGTTATGTCTCAAATTGCACAAAAACGTGAAAAGCTCCTCTATGGAGAGAGTTGAGCAATTCCAAAGCATCAATGTGGACCGTTGTACTCTATTTAGTGCTCTTAAAGTCTAACTTGCTAGTTGAGCCTTCGTGCCACGTTTCGTAAGGTAAAGAGGCGAATAGACCAAGTTATGTCTCAAATTGCACAAAAACGTGAAAAGCTCCTCTATGGAGAGAGTTGAGCAATTCCAAAGCATCAATGTGGACCGTTGTACTCTATTTAGTGCTCTTAAAAGTCTAACTTGCTAGTTGAGCCTTCGTGCCATGTTTCGTAAGGTAAAGAGGCGAATAGACCAAGTTATGTCTCAAATTGCATCAAAAACGTGAAAAGCTCCTCTATGGAGAGAGTTGAGCAATTCCAAAGCATCAATGTGGACCGTTGTACTCTATTTAGTGCTCTTAAAAGTCTAACTTGCTAGTTGAGCCTTCGTGCCACGTTTCGTAAGGTAAAGAGGCGAATAGACCAAGTTATGTCTCAAATTGCTACAAAAACGTGAAAAGCTCCTCTATGGAGAGAGTTGAGCAATTCCAAATGCATCAATGTGGACCGTTGTACTCTATTTAGTGCTCTTAAAAGTCTAACTTGCTAGTTGAGCCTTCGTGCCACGTTTCGTAAGGTAAAGACGCGAATAGACCAAGTTATGTCTCAAATTGCACAAAAACGTGAAAAGCTCCTCTATGGAGAGAGTTGAGCAATTCCAAAGCATCAATGTGGACCGTTGTACTCTATTTAGTGCTCTTAAAAGTCTAACTTGCTAGTTGAGCCTTCGTGCCACGTTTCGTAAGGTAAAGAGGCGAATAGACCAAGTTATGTCTCAAATTGCACAAAAACGTGAAAAGCTCCTCTATGGAGAGAGTTGAGCAATTCCAAAGCATCAATGTGGACCGTTGTACTCTATTTAGTGCTCTTAAAAGTCTAACTTGCTAGTTGAGCCTTCGTGCCACTGTTTCGTAAGGTAAAGAGGCGCATAGACCAAGTTATGTCTCAAATTGCATCAAGAACGTGAAAAGCTCCTCTATGGAGAGAGTTGAGCAATTCCAAAGCATCAATGTGGACCGTTCTACTCTATTTAGTGCTCTTAGAAGTCTAACTTGCTAGTTGAGCCTTCGTGCCTACGTTTCGTAAGGTAAAGAGGCGAATAGACCAAGTTATGTCTCAAATTGCTCAAAAACGTGAAAAGCTCCTCTATGGAGAGAGTTGAGCAATTCCAATGCATCAATGTGGACCGTTGTACTCTATTTAGTGCTCTTAAAAGTCTAACTTGCTAGTTGAGCCTTCGTGCCACGTTTCGTAAGGTAAAGACGCGAATAGACCAAGTTATGTCTCAAATTGCACAAAAACGTGAAAAGCTCCTCTATGGAGAGAGTTGAGCAATTCCAAAGCATCAATGTGGACCGTTGTACTCTATTTAGTGCTCTTAAAAGTCTAACTTGCTAGTTGAGCCTTCGTGCCACGTTTCGTAAGGTAAAGAGGCGAATAGACCAAGTTATGTCTCAAATTGCACAAAAACGTGAAAAGCTCCTCTATGGAGAGAGTTGAGCAATTCCAATCATCAATGTGGACCGTTGTACTCTATTTAGTGCTCTTAAAAGTCTAACTTGCTAGTTGAGCCTTCGTGCCATGTTTCGTAAGGTAAAGAGGCGAATAGACCAAGTTATGTCTCAAATTGCTCAAGAACGTGAAAAGCTCGTCTATGGAGAGAGTTGAGCAATTCCAAAGCATCAATGTGGACCGTTCTACTCTATTTAGTGCTTCTTAGAAGTCTAACTTGCTAGTTGAGCCTTCGTGCCACGTTTCGTAAGGTAAAGAGGCGAATAGACCAAGTTATGTCTCAAATTGCTCAAAAAACGTGAAAAGCTCCTCTATGGAGAGAGTTGAGCAATTCCAAAGCATCAATGTGGACCGTTGTACTCTATTTAGTGCTCTTAAAAGTCTAACTTGCTAGTTGAGCCTTCGTGCCACTGTTTCGTAAGGTAAAGAGGCGAATAGACCAAGTTATGTCTCAAATTGCACAAAAACGTGAAAAGCTCCTCTATGGAGAGAGTTGAGCAATTCCAATGCATCAATGTGGACCGTTGTACTCTATTTAGTGCTCTTAAAAGTCTAACTTGCTAGTTGAGCCTTCGTGCCACGTTTCGTAAGGTAAAGAGGCGCAATAGACCAAGTTATGTCTCAAATTGCTACAAAAACGTGAAAAGCTCCGTCTATGGAGAGAGTTGAGCAATTCCAAAGCATCAATGTGGACCGTTGTACTCTATTTAGTGCTCTTAAAAGTCTAACTTGCTAGTTGAGCCTTCGTGCCACGTTTCGTAAGGTAAAGACGGCGAATAGACCAAGTTATGTCTCAAATTGCACAAAAACGTGAAAAGCTCCTCTATGGAGAGAGTTGAGCACTTCCAAAGCATCAATGTGGACCGTTGTACTCTATTTAGTGCTCTTAAAAGTCTAACTTGCGAGTTGAGCCTTTGTGCCACGTTTCGTAAGGTAAAGAGGCGAATAGACCAAGTTATGTCTCAAATTGCTCAAAAACGTGAAAAGCTCCTCTATGGAGAGAGTTGAGCACTTCCAAAGCATCAATGTGGACCGTTGTACTCTATTTAGTGCTCTTAAAAGTCTAACTTGCTAGTTGAGCCTTCGTGCCACGTTTCGTAAGGTAAAGAGGCGAATAGACCAAGTTATGTCTCAAATTGCTACAAAAACGTGAAAAGCTCCTCTATGGAGAGAGTTGAGCAATTCCAAAGCATCAATGTGGACCGTTGTACTCTATTTAGTGCTCTTAAAAGTCTAACTTGCTAGTTGAGCCTTCGTGCCATGTTTCGTAAGGTAAAGAGGCGAATAGACCAAGTTATGTCTCAAATTGCACAAAAACGTGAAAAGCTCCTCTATGGAGAGAGTTGAGCAATTCCAAATGCATCAATGTGGACCGTTGTACTCTATTTAGTGCTCTTAAAAGTCTAACTTGCTAGTTGAGCCTTCGTGCCACGTTTCGTAAGGTAAAGACGGCGAATAGACCAAGTTATGTCTCAAATTGCTCAAGAAACGTGAAAAGCTCCTCTATGGAGAGAGTTGAGCAATTCCAAAGCATCAATGTGGACCGTTGTACTCTATTTAGTGCTTCTTAAAAGTCTAACTTGCTAGTTGAGCCTTCGTGCCACGTTTCGTAAGGTAAAGAGGCGAATAGACCAAGTTATGTCTCAAATTGCTCAAAAACGTGAAAAGCTCCTCTATGGAGAGAGTTGAGCACTTCCAAATGCATCAATGTGGACCGTTGTACTCTATTTAGTGCTCTTAAAAGTCTAACTTGCTAGTTGAGCCTTCGTGCCACGTTTCGTAAGGTAAAGACGCGAATAGACCAAGTTATGTCTCAAATTGCACAAAAACGTGAAAAGCTCCTCTATGGAGAGAGTTGAGCAATTCCAAAGCATCAATGTGGACCGTTGTACTCTATTTAGTGCTCTTAAAAGTCTAACTTGCTAGTTGAGCCTTCGTGCCACGTTTCGTAAGGTAAAGAGGCGAATAGACCAAGTTATGTCTCAAATTGCACAAAAACGTGAAAAGCTCCTCTATGGAGAGAGTTGAGCAATTCCAAGCATCAATGTGGACCGTTGTACTCTATTTAGTGCTCTTAAAAGTCTAACTTGCTAGTTGAGCCTTCGTGCCACGTTTCGTAAGGTAAAGAGGCGAATAGACCAAGTTATGTCTCAAATTGCTCAAAAACGTGAAAAGCTCCTCTATGGAGAGAGTTGAGCAATTCCAAAGCATCAATGTGGACCGTTGTACTCTATTTAGTGTTCTTAGACGTCTAACTTGCTAGTTGAGCCTTCGTGCCACGTTTCGTAAGGTAAAGACGCGAATAGAGCAAGTTATGTCTCAAATTGCACAAAAACGTGAAAAGCTCCTCTATGGAGAGAGTTGAGCACTTCCAAAGCATCAATGTGGACCGTTGTACTGTATTTAGTGCTCTTAAAAGTCTAACTTGCTAGTTGAGCCTTCGTGCCACGTTTCGTAAGGTAAAGACGGCGAATAGACCAAGTTATGTCTCTAATTGCACAAAAACGTGAAAAGCTCCTCTATGGAGAGAGTTGAGCAATTCCAAAGCATCAATGTGGACCGTTGTACTCTATTTAGTGCTCTTAAAAGTCTAACTTGCTAGTTGAGCCTTCGTGCCACGTTTCGTAAGGTAAAGACGCGAATAGACCAAGTTATGTCTCAAATTGCATCAAAAACGTGAAAAGCTCCTCTATGGAGAGAGTTGAGCAATTCCAAAGCATCAATGTGGACCGTTCTACTCTATTTAGTGTTCCTAGAAGTCTAACTTGCTAGTTGAGCCTTCGTGCCACGTTTCGTAAGGCAAAGAGGCGAATAGACCAAGTTATGTCTCAAATTGCACAAAAATGTGAAAAGCTCTTCTATGGAGAGAGTTGAGCAATTCCAATGCATCAATGTGGACCGTTGTACTCTATTTAGTGCTCTTAAAAGTCTAACTTGCTAGTTGAGCCTTCGTGCCACGTTTCGTAAGGTAAAGACGCGAATAGACCAAGTTATGTCTCAAATTGCACAAAAACGTGAAAAGCTCCTCTATGGAGAGAGTTGAGCAATTCCAAAGCATCAATGTGGACCGTTGTACTCTATTTAGTGCTCTTAAAAGTCTAACTTGCTAGTTGAGCCTTCGTGCCACGTTTCGTAAGGTAAAGAGGCGAATAGACCAAGTTATGTCTCAAATTGCACAAAAACGTGAAATGCTCCTCTATGGAGAGAGTTGAGCAATTCCAAAGCATCAATGTGGACCGTTGTACTCTATTTAGTGCTCTTAAAAGTCTAACTTGCTAGTTGAGCCTTCGTGCCACGTTTCGTAAGGTAAAGAGGCGAATAGACCAAGTTATGTCTCAAATTGCATCAAAAACGTGAAAAGCTCCTCTATGGAGAGAGTTGAGCAATTCCAAAGCATCAATGTGGACCGTTGTACTCTATTTAGTGCTCTTAAAAGTCTAACTTGCTAGTTGAGCCTTCGTGCCACGTTTCGTAAGGTAAAGACGCGAATAGACCAAGTTATGTCTCAAATTGCACAAAAACGTGAAAAGCTCCTCTATGGAGAGAGTTGAGCAATTCCAAAGCATCAATGTGGACCGTTGTACTCTATTTAGTGCTCTTAAAAGTCTAACTTGCTAGTTGAGCCTTCGTGCCACGTTTCGTAAGGTAAAGACGGCGAATAGACCAAGTTATGTCTCAAATTGCTACAAAAACGTGAAAAGCTCCTCTATGGAGAGAGTTGAGCACTTCCAAAGCATCAATGTGGACCGTTGTACTCTATTTAGTGCTCTTAAAAGTCTAACTTGCTAGTTGAGCCTTCGTGCCACGTTTCGTAAGGTAAAGACGGCGAATAGACCAAGTTATGTCTCAAATTGCACAAAAACGTGAAAAGCTCCTCTATGGAGAGAGTTGAGCAATTCCAAAGCATCAATGTGGACCGTTGTACTCTATTTAGTGCTCTTAAAGTCTAACTTGCTAGTTGAGCCTTCGTGCCACTGTTTCGTAAGGTAAAGAGGCGAATAGACCAAGTTATGTCTCAAATTGCACAAAAACGTGAAAAGCTCCTCTATGGAGAGAGTTGAGCACTTCCAAAGCATCAATGTGGACCGTTGTACTCTATTTAGTGCTCTTAGAAGTCTAACTTGCTAGTTGAGCCTTCGTGCCACGTTTCGTAAGGTAAAGAGGCGAATAGACCAAGTTATGTCTCAAATTGCACAAAAACGTGAAAAGCTCCTCTATGGAGAGAGTTGAGCACTTCCAAGCATCAATGTGGACCGTTGTACTCTATTTAGTGCTCTTAAAAGTCTAACTTGCTAGTTGAGCCTTCGTGCCACGTTTCGTAAGGTAAAGAGGCGAATAGACCAAGTTATGTCTCAAATTGCACAAAAACGTGAAAAGCTCCTCTATGGAGAGAGTTGAGCACTTCCAAATGCATCAATGTGGACCGTTGTACTCTATTTAGTGCTCTTAAAAGTCTAACTTGCTAGTTGAGCCTTCGTGCCACGTTTCGTAAGGTAAAGACGCGAATAGACCAAGTTATGTCTCAAATTGCTACAAAAACGTGAAAAGCTCCTCTATGGAGAAAGTTGAGCACTTCCAAAGCATCAATGTGGACCGTTGTACTCTATTGAGTGCTTTTAAAAGTCTAACTTGCTAGTTGAGCCTTCGTGCCACGTTTCTTAAGGTAAAGACGTGAATAGACCAAGTTATGTCTCAAATTGCACAAAAACGTGAAAAGCTCCTCTATGGAGAGAGTTGAGCACTTCCAAAGCATCAATGTGGACCGTTGTACTCTATTGAGTGCTCTTAAAAGTCTAACTTGCTAGTTGAGCCTTCGTGCCACGTTTCGTAAGGTAAAGAGGCGAATAGACCAAGTTATGTCTCAAATTGCACAAAAACGTGAAAAGCTCCTCTATGGAGAGAGTTGAGCACTTCCGAAGCATCAATGTGGACCATTGTACTCTATTTAGTGCTATTAAAAGTCTAACTTGCTAGTTGAGCCTTCGTGCCACGTTTCGTAAGGTAAAGACGGCGAATAGACCAAGTTATGTCTCAAATTGCACAAAAACGTGAAAAGCTCCTCTATGGAGAGAGTTGAGCAATTCCAAAGCATCAATGTGGACCGTTGTACTCTATTTAGTGCTCTTAAAAGTCTAACTTGCTAGTTGAGCCTTCGTGCCACGTTTCGTAAGGTAAAGACGGCGAATAGACCAAGTTATGTCTCAAATTGCACAAAAACGTGAAAAGCTCCTCTATGGAGAGAGTTGAGCAATTCCAAAGCATCAATGTGGACCGTTGTACTCTATTTAGTGCTCTTAAAAGTCTAACTTGCTAGTTGAGCCTTCGTGCCACGTTTCGTAAGGTAAAGAGGCGAATAGACCAAGTTATGTCTCAAATTGCTCAAAAACGTGAAAAGCTCCTCTATGGAGAGAGTTGAGCAATTCCAAAGCATCAATGTGGACCGTTGTACTCTATTTAGTGCTCTTAAAAGTCTAACTTGCTAGTTGAGCCTTCGTGCCACGTTTCGTAAGGTAAGAGGCGAATAGACCAAGTTATGTCTCAAATTGCACAAAAACGTGAAAAGCTCCTCTATGGAGAGAGTTGAGCAATTCCAAAGCATCAATGTGGACCGTTGTACTCTATTTAGTGCTCTTAAAAGTCTAACTTGCTAGTTGAGCCTTCGTGCCACGTTTCGTAAGGTAAAGACGCGAATAGACCAAGTTATGTCTCAAATTGCACAAAGAACGTGAAAAGCTCCTCTATGGAGAGAGTTGAGCACTTCCAAAGCATCAATGTGGACCGTTGTACTCTATTTAGTGCTCTTAAAAGTCTAACTTGCTAGTTGAGCCTTCGTGCCACGTTTCGTAAGGTAAAGAGCGCGAATAGACCAAGTTATGTCTCAAATTGCACAAAAACGTGAAAAGCTCCTCTATGGAGAGAGTTGAGCACTTCCAAAGCATCAATGTGGACCGTTGTACTCTATTTAGTGCTCTTAAAAGTCTAACTTGCTAGTTGAGCCTTCGTGCCACGTTTCGTAAGGTAAAGACGCGAATAGACCAAGTTATGTCTCAACTTGCACAAAAACGTGAAAAGCTCCTCTATGGAGAGAGTTGAGCACTTCCAAAGCATCAATGTGGACCGTTGTACTCTATTTAGTGCTCTTAAAAGTCTAACTTGCTAGTTGAGCCTTCGTGCCACGTTTCGTAAGGTAAAGACGCGAATAGACCAAGTTATGTCTCAAATTGCACAAAAACGTGAAAAGCTCCTCTATGGAGAGAGTTGAGCACTTCCAAGCATCAATGTGGACCGTTGTACTCTATTTAGTGCTCTTAAAAGTCTAACTTGCTAGTTGAGCCTTCGTGCCACGTTTCGTAAGGTAAAGAGGCGAATAGACCAAGTTATGTCTCAAATTGCACAAAAACGTGAAAAGCTCCTCTATGGAGAGAGTTGAGCACTTCCAAAGCATCAATGTGGACCGTTGTACTCTATTTAGTGCTCTTAAAAGTCTAACTTGCTAGTTGAGCCTTCGTGCCACGTTTCGTAAGGTAAAGAGGCGAATAGACCAAGTTATGTCTCAAATTGCACAAAAACGTGAAAAGCTCCTCTATGGAGAGAGTTGAGCAATTCCAAGCATCAATGTGGACCGTTGTACTCTATTTAGTGCTCTTAAAAGTCTAACTTGCTAGTTGAGCCTTCGTGCCACGTTTCGTAAGGTAAAGAGGCGAATAGACCAAGTTATGTCTCAAATTGCATCAAAAACGTGAAAAGCTCCTCTATGGAGAGAGTTGAGCAATTCCAAAGCATCAATGTGGACCGTTGTACTCTATTTAGTGCTCTTAAAAGTCTAACTTGCTAGTTGAGCCTTCGTGCCACGTTTCGTAAGGTAAAGAGGCGAATAGACCAAGTTATGTCTCAAATTGCACAAAAACGTGAAAAGCTCCTCTATGGAGAGAGTTGAGCACTTCCAAAGCATCAATGTGGACCGTTGTACTCTATTTAGTGCTCTTAAAAGTCTAACTTGCTAGTTGAGCCTTCGTGCCACGTTTCGTAAGGTAAAGAGCGCAATAGACCAAGTTATGTCTCAAATTGCACAAAAACGTGAAAAGCTCGTCTATGGAGAGAGTTGAGCACTTCCAAAGCATCAATGTGGACCGTTGTACTCTATTTAGTGCTCTTAAAAGTCTAACTTGCTAGTTGAGCCTTCGTGCCACGTTTCGTAAGGTAAAGAGGCGAATAGACCAAGTTATGTCTCAAATTGCACAAAAACGTGAAAAGCTCCTCTATGGAGAGAGTTGAGCAATTCCAAAGCATCAATGTGGACCGTTGTACTCTATTTAGTGTTCTTAAAAGTCTAACTTGCTAGTTGAGCCTTCGTGCCACGTTTCGTAAGGTAAAGACGCGAATAGACCAAGTTATGTCTCAACTTGCACAAAACGTGAAAAGCTCCTCTATGGAGAGAGTTGAGCACTTCCAAAGCATCAATGTGGACCGTTGTACTCTATTTAGTGCTATTAAAAGTCTAACTTGCTAGTTGAGCCTTCGTGCCACGTTTCGTAAGGTAAAGAGGCGAATAGACCAAGTTATGTCTCAAATTGCTCAAAAACGTGAAAAGCTCCTCTATGGAGAGAGTTGAGCAATTCCAAAGCATCAATGTGGACCGTTGTACTCTATTTAGTGCTCTTAAAAGTCTAACTTGCTAGTTGAGCCTTCGTGCCACGTTTCCTAAGGTAAAGATGCGAATAGACCAAGTTATGTTTGAAATTGCACAAAAACGTGAAATGCTCCACTATGGAGAGAGTTGAGCAATTCCAAAGCATCAATGTGGACCGTTGTACTCTATTTAGTGCTCTTAAAAGTCTAACTTGCTAGTTGAGCCTTCGTGCCATGTTTCGTAAGGTAAAGAGGCGAATAGACCAAGTTATGTTTCAAATTGCACAAAAACGTGAAAAGCTCCTCTATGGAGAGAGTTGAGCAATTCCAAAGCATCAATGTGGACCGTTGTACTCTATTTAGTCCTCTTAAAAGTCTAACTTGCTAGTTGAGCCTTCGTGCCACGTTTCGTAAGGTAAAGACGGCGAATAGACCAAGTTATGTCTCAACTTGCACAAAAACGTGAAAAGCTCCTCTATGGAGAGAGTTGAGCACTTCCAAAGCATCAATGAGGACCGTTGTACTCTATTTAGTGCTCTTAAAAGGTCTAACTTGCTAGTTGAGCCTTCGTGCCACGTTTCGTAAGGTAAAGACGCGAATAGACCAAGTTATGTCTCAAATTGCATCAAAAACGTGAAAAGCTCCTCTATGGAGAGAGTTGAGCAATTCCAAAGCATCAATGTGGACCGTTGTACTCTATTTAGTGCTCTTAAAAGTCTAACTTGCTAGTTGAGCCTTCGTGCCACGTTTCGTAAGGTAAAGAGGCGAATAGACCAAGTTATGTCTCAAATTGCATCAAAAACGTGAAAAGCTCCTCTATGGAGAGAGTTGAGCAATTCCAAAGCATCAATGTGGACCGTTGTACTCTATTTAGTGCTCTTAAAAGTCTAACTTGCTAGTTGAGCCTTCGTGCCACGTTTCGTAAGGTAAAGAGGCGAATAGACCAAGTTATGTCTCAAATTGCATCAAAAACGTGAAAAGCTCCTCTATGGAGAGAGTTGAGCAATTCCAAAGCATCAATGTGGACCGTTGTACTCTATTTAGTGCTCTTAAAAGTCTAACTTGCTAGTTGAGCCTTCGTGCCACGTTTCGTAAGGTAAAGAGGCGAATAGACCAAGTTATGTCTCAAATTGATCAAAAACGTGAAAAGCTCCTCTATGGAGAGAGTTGAGCAATTCCAAAGCATCAATGTGGACCGTTGTACTCTATTTAGTGCTATTAAAAGTCTAACTTGCTAGTTGAGCCTTCGTGCCACGTTTCGTAAGGTAAAGACGCGAATAGACCAAGTTATGTCTCAAATTGCACAAAAACGTGAAAAGCTCCTCTATGGAGAGAGTTGAGCAATTCCAAAGCATCAATGTGGACCGTTGTACTCTATTTAGTGCTCTTAAAAGTCTAACTTGCTAGTTGAGCCTTCGTGCCACGTTTCGTAAGGTAAAGATGCGAATAGACCAAGTTATGTCTCAAATTGCACAAAAACGTGAAAAGCTCCTCTATGGAGAGAGTTGAGCAATTCCAAAGCATCAATGTGGACCGTTGTACTCTATTTAGTGCTCTTAAAAGTCTAACTTGCTAGTTGAGCCTTCGTGCCACGTTTCGTAAGGTAAAGACGGCGAATAGACCAAGTTATGTCTCAACTTGCACAAAAACGTGAAAAGCTCCTCTATGGAGAGAGTTGAGCACTTCCAAAGCATCAATGTGGACCGTTGTACTCTATTTAGTGCTCTTAAAAGTCTAACTTGCTAGTTGAGCCTTCGTGCCACGTTTCGTAAGGTAAAGACTGCGAATAGACCAAGTTATGTCTCAAATTGCACAAAAACGTGAAAAGCTCCTCTATGGAGAGAGTTGAGCAATTCCAAAGCATCAATGTGGACCGTTGTACTCTATTTAGTGCTCTTAAAAGTCTAACTTGCTAGTTGAGCCTTCGTGCCACGTTTCGTAAGGTAAAGAGGCGAATAGACCAAGTTATGTTTCAAATTGCACAAAAACGTGAAAATGCTCCTCTATGGAGAGAGTTGAGCAATTCCAAAGCATCAATGTGGACCGTTGTACTCTATTTAGTGCTCTTAAAAGTCTAACTTGCTAGTTGAGCCTTCGTGCCACGTTTCGTAAGGTAAAGAGGCGAATAGACCAAGTTATGTTTGCAAATTGCACAAAAACGTGAAAATGCTCCTCTATGGAGAGAGTTGAGCAATTCCAAAGCATCAATGTGGACCGTTGTACTCTATTTAGTGCTCTTAAAAGTCTAACTTGCTAGTTGAGCCTTCGTGCCACGTTTCGTAAGGTAAAGATGCGAATAGACCAAGTTATGTTTCAAATTGCACAAAAACGTGAAAAGCTCCTCTATGGAGAGAGTTGAGCAATTCCAAGCATCAATGTGGACCGTTGTACTCTATTTAGTGCTCTTAAAAGTCTAACTTGCTAGTTGAGCCTTCGTGCCACGTTTCGTAAGGTAAAGAGGCGAATAGACCAAGTTATGTCTCAAATTGCACAAAAAACGTGAAAAGCTCCTCTATGGAGAGAGTTGAGCAATTCCAAAGCATCAATGTGGACCGTTGTACTCTATTTAGTGCTCTTAAAAGTCTAACTTGCTAGTTGAGCCTTCGTGCCACGTTTCGTAAGGTAAAGACGGCGAATAGACCAAGTTATGTCTCAAATTGCACAAAAACGTGAAAAGCTCCTCTATGGAGAGAGTTGAGCACTTCCAAAGCATCAATGTGGACCGTTGTACTCTATTTAGTGCTCTTAAAAGTCTAACTTGCTAGTTGAGCCTTCGTGCCACGTTTCGTAAGGTAAAGACGCGAATAGACCAAGTTATGTCTCAAATTGCACAAAAACGTGAAAAGCTCCTCTATGGAGAGAGTTGAGCACTTCCAAAGCATCAATGTGGACCGTTGTACTCTATTTAGTGCTCTTAAAAGTCTAACTTGCTAGTTGAGCCTTCGTGCCACGTTTCGTAAGGTAAAGACTGCGAATAGACCAAGTTATGTCTCAACTTGCACAAAAACGTGAAAAGCTCCTCTATGGAGAGAGTTGAGCAATTCCAAAGCATCAATGTGGACCGTTGTACTCTATTTAGTGCTCTTAAAAGTCTAACTTGCTAGTTGAGCCTTCGTGCCACGTTTCGTAAGGTAAAGACGCGAATAGACCAAGTTATGTCTCAAATTGCACAAAAACGTGAAAAGCTCCTCTATGGAGAGAGTTGAGCACTTCCAAAGCATCAATGTGGACCGTTGTACTCTATTTAGTGCTCTTAAAAGTCTAACTTGCTAGTTGAGCCTTCGTGCCACGTTTCGTAAGGTAAAGATGCGAATAGACCAAGTTATGTCTCAAATTGCACAAAAACGTGAAAAGCTCCTCCTATGGAGAGAGTTGAGCACTTCCAAAGCATCAATGTGGACCGTTGTACTCTATTTAGTGCTCTTAAAAGTCTAACTTGCTAGTTGAGCCTTCGTGCCACGTTTCGTAAGGTAAGAGGCGAATAGACCAAGTTATGTCTCAAATTGCACAAAAACGTGAAAAGCTCCTCTATGGAGAGAGTTGAGCAATTCCAAAGCATCAATGTGGACCGTTGTACTCTATTTAGTGCTCTTAAAAGTCTAACTTGCTAGTTGAGCCTTCGTGCCACGTTTCGTAAGGTAAAGAGCGCGAATAGACCAAGTTATGTCTCAAATTGCACAAAAACGTGAAAAGCTCCTCTATGGAGAGAGTTGAGCAATTCCAAAGCATCAATGTGGACCGTTGTACTCTATTTAGTGCTCTTAAAAGTCTAACTTGCTAGTTGAGCCTTCGTGCCACGTTTCGTAAGGTAAAGACGCGAATAGACCAAGTTATGTCTCAAATTGCACAAAAACGTGAAAAGCTCCTCTATGGAGAGAGTTGAGCACTTCCAAAGCATCAATGTGGACCGTTGTACTCTATTTAGTGCTCTTAAAAGTCTAACTTGCTAGTTGAGCCTTCGTGCCACGTTTCGTAAGGTAAAGACTGCGAATAGACCAAGTTACGTCTCAACTTGCACAAAAACGTGAAAAGCTCCTCTATGGAGAGAGTTGAGCACTTCCAAAGCATCAATGTGGACCGTTGTACTCTATTTAGTGCTCTTAAAATTCTAACTTGCTAGTTGAGCCTTCGTGCCACGTTTCGTAAGGTAAAGATGCGAATAGACCAAGTTATGTTTGAAATTGCACAAAACGTGAAATGCTCCTCTATGGAGAGAGTTGAGCAATTCCAAAGCATCAATGTGGACCGTTGCTACTCTATTTAGTGCTCTTAAAAGTCTAACTTGCTAGTTGAGCCTTCGTGCCACGTTTCGTAAGGTAAAGAGGCGAATAGACCAAGTTATGTCTTCAAATTGCACAAAAACGTGAAATGCTCCTCTATGGAGAGAGTTGAGCAATTCCAAAGCATGAATGTGGACCGTTGTACTCTATTTAGTGCTCTTAAAAGTCTAACTTGCTAGTTTGAGCCTTCGTGCCACGTTTCGTAAGGTAAAGATGCGAATAGACCAAGTTATGTCTCAAATTGCACAAAAACGTGAAAAGCTCCTCTATGGAGAGAGTTGAGCAATTCCAAAGCATCAATGTGGACCGTTGTACTCTATTTAGTGCTCTTAAAAGTCTAACTTGCTAGTTGAGCCTTCGTGCCACGTTTCGTAAGGTAAAGACGCGAATAGACCAAGTTATGTCTCAAATTGCACAAAAACGTGAAAAGCTCCTCTATGGAGAGAGTTGAGCAATTCCAAAGCATCAATGTGGACCGTTGTACTCTATTTAGTGCTCTTAAAAGTCTAACTTGCTAGTTGAGCCTTCGTGCCTACGTTTCGTAAGGTAAAGACGCGAATAGACCAAGTTACGTTTCAAATTGCACAAAAAACGTGAAAAGCTCCTCTATGGAGAGAGTTGAGCACTTCCAAAGCATCAATAGTGGACCGTTGTACTCTATTTAGTGCTCTTAAAAGTCTAACTTGCTAGTTGAGCCTTCGTGCCACGTTTCGTAAGGTAAAGACGCGAATAGACCAAGTTATGTCTCAAATTGCACAAAAAACGTGAAAAGCTCCTCTATGGAGAGAGTTGAGCACTTCCAAAGCATCAATGTGGACCGTTGTACTCTATTTAGTGCTCTTAAAAGTCTAACTTGCTAGTTGAGCCTTCGTGCCACGTTTCGTAAGGTAAAGACTGCGAATAGACCAAGTTATGTGTCAAATTGCACAAAAACGTGAAAAGCTCCTCTATGGAGAGAGTTGAGCACTTCCAAAGCATCAATGTGGACCGTTGTACTCTATTTAGTGCTCTTAAAAGTCTAACTTGCTAGTTGAGCCTTCGTGCCACGTTTCGTAAGGTAAAGACTGCGAATAGACCAAGTTATGTTCAAATTGCACAAAAACGTGAAAAGCTCCTCTATGGAGAGAGTTGAGCACTTCCAAAGCATCAATGTGGACCGTTGTACTCTATTTAGTGCTCTTAAAGTCTAACTTGCTAGTTGAGCCTTCGTGCCACGTTTCGTAAGGTAACGACGCGAATAGACCAAGTTATGTCTCAAATTGCACAAAAACGTGAAAAGCTCCTCTATGGAGAGAGTTGAGCACTTCCAAAGCATCAATGTGGACCGTTGTACTCTATTTAGTGCTCTTAAAAGTCTAACTTGCTAGTTGAGCCTTCGTGCCACGTTTCGTAAGGTAAAGATGCGAATAGACCAAGTTATGTCTCAAATTGCACAAAAACGTGAAAAGCTCCTCTATGGAGAGAGTTGAGCACTTCCAAAGCATCAATGTGGACCGTTGTACTCTATTTAGTGCTCTTAAAAAGTCTAACTTGCTAGTTGAGCCTTCGTGCCACGTTTCGTAAGGTAAAGATGCGAATAGACCAAGTTATGTCTCAAATTGCACAAAAACGTGAAAATGCTCCCTTATGGAGAGAGTTGAGCAATTCCAAGCATCAATGTGGACCGTTGTACTCTATTTAGTGCTCTTAAAAGTCTAACTTGCTAGTTGAGCCTTCGTGCCACGTTTCGTAAGGTAAAGACGCGAATAGACCAAGTTATGTCTCAAATTGCACAAAAACGTGAAAAGCTCCTCTATGGAGAGAGTTGAGCACTTCCAAAGCATCAATGTGGACCGTTGTACTCTATTTAGTGCTCTTAAAGTCTAACTTGCTAGTTGAGCCTTCGTGCCACGTTTCGTAAGGTAAAGACGCGAATAGACCAAGTTATGTCTCAATTGCACAAAAACGTGAAAAGCTCCTCTATGGAGAGAGTTGAGCACTTCCAAAGCATCAATGTGGACCGTTGTACTCTATTTAGTGCTATTAAAAGTCTAACTTGCTAGTTGAGCCTTCGTGCCACGTTTCGTAAGGTAAAGATGCGAATAGACCAAGTTATGTCTCAACTTGCACAAAAACGTGAAATGCTCCTCTATGGAGAGAGTTGAGCAATTCCAAAGCATCAATGTGGACCGTTGTACTCTATTTAGTGCTATTAAAAGTCTAACTTGCTAGTTGAGCCTTCGTGCCACGTTTCGTAAGGTAAAGACGGCGAATAGACCAAGTTATGTCTCAACTTGCACAAAAACGTGAAAAGCTCCTCTATGGAGAGAGTTGAGCACTTCCAAAGCATCAATGTGGACCGTTGTACTCTATTTAGTGCTCTTAAAAGTCTAACTTGCTAGTTGAGCCTTCGTGCCACGTTTCGTAAGGTAAAGACGCGAATAGACCAAGTTATGTTTGAAATTGCACAAAAACGTGAAATGCTCCACTATGGAGTGAGTTGACCAATTCCAAAGCATGAATGTGGACCGTTGTACTCTATTTAGTGCTCTTAAAAGGTCTAACTTGCTAGTTGAGCCTTCGTGCCACGTTTCGTAAGGTAAAGACGCGAATAGACCAAGTTATGTCTCAAATTGCACAAAAACGTGTGAAAAGCTCCTCTATGGAGAGAGTTGAGCACTTCCAAAGCATCAATGTGGACCGTTGTACTCTATTTAGTGCTATTAAAAGTCTAACTTGCTAGTTGAGCCTTTCGTGCCACGTTTCGTAAGGTAAAGACTGCGAATAGACCAAGTTACGTGTTCAACTTGCACAAAAACCGTGAAAGCTCCTCTATGGAGAGAGTTGAGCACTTCCAAAGCATCAATGTGGACCGTTGTACTCTATTTAGTGCTCTTAAAAGGTCTAACTTGCTAGTTGAGCCTTCGTGCCACGTTTCGTAAGGTAAAGACGCGAATAGACCAAGTTATGTCTCAAATTGCACAAAAACGTGAAAAGCTGCTCTATGGAGAGAGTTGAGCACTTCCAAAGCATCAACGTGGACCGTTGTACTCTATTTAGTGCTCTTCAAAGTCTACCTTGCTAGTTGACCGTTCATGCCACGTTTCGTAAGGTAATGACTCGAATAGACCAAGTTACGTGTCAACTTGCACAAAAACGTGAAAAGCTCCTCTATGGAGAGAGTTGAGCACTTCCAAAGCATCAATGTGGACAGTTGTACTCTATTTAGTGCTATTAAAAGTCTAACTTGCTAGTTGAGCCTTCGTGCCACGTTTCGTAAGGTAAAGACGCGAATAGACCAAGTTACGTCTCAACTTGCACAAAAACGTGAAAAGCTCCTCTATGGAGAGAGTTGAGCACTTCCAAAGCATCAATGTGGACCGTTGTACTCTACTTAGTGCTCTTAAAAGTCTACACTGCTAGTTGAGCCTTCGTGCCACGTTTTGTAAGGTAAAGACGCGAATAGACCAAGTTATGTCTCAAATTGCACAAAAACGTGAAAAGCTCCTCTATGGAGAGAGTTGAGAACTTCCAAAGCATCAATGTGGACCGTTGTACTCTATTTAGTGCTCTTAAAAGTCTAACTTGCTAGTTGAGCCTTCGTGCCACGTTTCGTAAGGTAAAGAGGCGAATAGAGCAAGTTATGTCTCAAATTGCACAAAAACGTGAAAAGCTCCTCTATGGAGAGAGTTGAGCACTTCCAAAGCATCAATGTGGACCGTTGTACTCTATTTAGTGCTCTTAAAAGTCTAACTTGCTAGTTGAGCCTTCGTGCCACGTTTCGTAAGGTAAAGACGCGAATAGACCAAGTTATGTCTCAAATTGCACAAAAACGTGAAAAGCTCCTCTATGGAGAGAGTTGAGCACTTCCAAAGCATCAATGTGGACAGTTGTACTCTATTTAGTGCTCTTAAAAGTCTAACTTGCTAGTTGAGCCTTTCGTGCCACCGTTTCGTAAGGTAAAGATGCGAATAGACCAAGTTATGTCTCAAATTGCACAAAAACGTGAAAAGCTCCTCTATGGAGAGAGTTGAGCACTTCCAAGCATCAATGTGGACCGTTGTACTCTATTTAGTGCTCTTAAAAGTCTAACTTGCTAGTTGAGCCTTCGTGCCACGTTTCGTAAGGTAAAGAATGCGAATAGACCAAGTTATGTCTCAAATTGCACAAAAACGTGAAAAGCTCCTCTATGGAGAGAGTTGAGCACTTCCAAAGCATCAATGTGGACCGTTGTACTCTATTTAGTGCTCTTAAAAGGTCTAACTTGCTAGTTGAGCCTTCGTGCCACCGTTTCGTAAGGTAAAGACTGCCGAATAGACCAAGTTATGTCTCAAATTGCACAAAAACGTGAAAAGCTCCTCTAGGAGAGAGGTTGAGCACTTCCAAAGCATCAATGTGGACCGTTGTACTCTATTTAGTGCTCTTAAAAGTCTAACTTGCTAGTTGAGCCTTCGTGCCACGTTTCGTACGGTAAAGACGCGAATAGACCAAGTTACTGTGTAAATTGCACAAAACGTGAAAAGCTCCTCTATGGAGAGAGTTGAGCACTTCCAAAGCATCAATGTGGACCGTTTGTACTCTATTTAGTGCTCTTAAAAGTCTAACTTGCTAGTTGAGCCTTCGTGCCACGTTTCGTAAGGTAAAGACGCGAATAGACCAAGTTACTGTCTCAACTTGCACAAAAACGTGAAAAGCTCCTCTATGGAGAGAGTTGAGCACTTCCCAAAGCATCAATGTGGACCGTTGTACTCTATTTAGTGCTCTTAAAAGTCTAACTTGCTAGTTGAGCCTTCGTGCCACGTTTCGTAGGTAAAGGACGCGAATAGACCAAGTTATGTCTCAAATTGCACAAAAACGTGAAAAGCTCCTCTATGGAGAGAGTTGAGCACTTCCAAAGCATCAATGTGGACCGTTGTACTCTATTTAGTGCTCTTAAAAGTCTAACTTGCTAGTTGAGCCTTCGTGCCACGTTTTCGTAAGGTAAATGACGCGAATAGACCAAGTTACGTCTCAAATTGCACAAAAACGTGAAAAGCTCCTCTATGGAGAGAGTTGAGCACTTCCAAAGCATCAATGTGGACCGTTGTACTCTATTTAGTGCTCTTAAAAGTCTAAACTTGCTAGTTGAGCCTTCGTGCCACGTTTCGTAAGGTAAAGACGCGAATAGACCAAGTTATGTCTCAAATTGCACAAAAACGTGAAAAGCTCCTCTATGGAGAGAGTTGAGCACTTCCAAGCATCAATGTGGACCGTTGTACTCTATTTAGTGCTCTTAAAAGTCTAACTTGCTAGTTGAGCCTTCGTGCCACGTTTCGTAAGGTAAAGACGCGAATAGACCAAGTTATGTCTCAAATTGCACAAAAACGTGAAAAGCTCCTCTATGGAGAGAGTTGAGCAACTTCCAAAGCATCAATGTGGACCGTTTGTACTCTATTTAGTGCTCTTAAAAGTCTAACTTGCTAGTTGAGCCTTCGTGCCACGTTTCGTACGGTAAAGAGGCGAATAGACCAAGGTTATGTCTCAAATTGCACAAAAACGTGAAAAGCTCCTCTATGGAGAGAGTTGAGCACTTCCAAAGCATCAATGTGGACCGTTGTACTCTATTTAGTGCTCTTAAAAGTCTAACTTGCTAGTTGAGCCTTCGTGCCACGTTTCGTAACGGTAAAGACGCGAATAGACCAAGTTATGTCTCAAATTGCACAAAAAACGTGAAAAGCTCCTCTATGGAGAGAGGTTGAGCACTTCCAAGCATCAATGTGGACCGTTGTACTCTATTTAGTGCTCTTAAAAGTCTAACTTGCTAGTTGAGCCTTCGTGCCACGTTTCGTAAGGTAAAGACGCGAATAGACCAAGTTATGTTTCAACTTGCACAAAAAACGTGAAATGCTCCTCTATGGAGAGAGTTGAGCAATTCCAAAGCATGAATGTGGACCGTTGTACTCTATTAGTGCTCTTAAAAGTCTAACTTGCTAGTTGAGCCTTCGTGCCACGTTTCGTAAGGTAAAGACGCGAATAGACCAAGTTACTGTCTCAACTTGCACAAAAACGTGAAAAGCTCCTCTATGGAGAGAGTTGAGCACTTCCAAAGCATCAATGTGGACCGTTGTACTCTATTTAGTGCTCTTAAAAGTCTAACTTGCTAGTTGAGCCTTCGTGCCACGTTTCGTAAGGTAAAGACTGCGAATAGACCAAGTTATGTCTCAAATTGCACAAAACGTGAAAAGCTCCTCTATGGAGAGAGTTGAGCACTTCCAAAGCATCAATGTGGACCGTTGTACTCTATTTAGTGCTCTTAAAAGTCTAACTTGCTAGTTGAGCCTTCGTGCCACGTTTCGTAAGGTAAAGAGGCGAATAGACCAAGTTATGTCTCAAATTGCACAAAAACGTGAAAAGCTCCTTAATGGAGAGAGTTGAGCACTTCCAAAGCATCAATGTGGACCGTTGTACTCTATTTAGTGCTCTTAAAAGTCTAACTTGCGAGTTGAGCCTTCGTGCCACGTTTCGTAAGGTAAAGACGCGAATAGACCAAGTTATGTCTCAAATTGCACAAAAACGTGAAAAGCTCCTCTATGGAGGAGAGTTGAAGCATTTCCAAAGCAATCAATGTGGACCGTTGTACTCTATTTAGTGCTCTTAAAAGTCTAACTTGCTAGTTGAGCCTTCGTGCCACTGTTTCGTAAGGTAAAGATGCGAATAGACCAAGTTATGTTTGAAATTGCACAAAAACGTGAAAATGCTCCACTATGGAGAGAGTTGAGCAATTCCAAAGCATGAATGTGGACCGTTGTACTCTATTTAGTGCTCTTAAAAAGTCTAACTTGCTAGTTGAGCCTTCGTGCCACGTTTCGTAAGGTAAAGACGCGAATAGACCAAGTTACTGTCTCAACTTGCACAAAACGTGAAAAGCTCCTCTATGGAGAGAGTTGAGCACTTCCAAAGCATCAATGTGGACCGTTGTACTCTATTTAGTGCTCTTAAAAAGTCTAACTTGCTAGTTGAGCCTTCGTGCCACGTTTCGTAAGGTAAAGACGCGAATAGACCACGTTATGTCTCAATTGCACAAAAACGTGAAAAGCTCCTCTATGGAGAGAGTTGAGCACTTCCAAAGCATCAATTGTGGACCGTTGTACTCTATTTAGTGCTCTAAAAGTCTAACTTGCTAGTTTGAGCCTTCGTGCCAGTTTCGTTAAGGTAAAGACTGCGAATAGACCAAGTTATGTCTCAAATTGCACAAAAACGTGAAAAGCTCCTCTATGGAGAGAGTTGAGCACTTCCAAAGCATCAATGTGGACCGTTGTACTCTATTTAGTGCTCTTAAAAGTCTAACTTGCTAGTTGAGCCTTCGTGCCACGTTTCGTAAGGTAAAGAGGCGAATAGACCAAGTTATAGTCTCAAATTGCACAAAAACGTGAAAAGGCTCCTCTATGGAGAGAGTTGAGCACTTCCAAAGCATCAATGTGGACCGTTGTACTCTATTTAGTGCTCTTAAAAGTCTAAACTTGCTAGTTGAGCCTTCGTGCCACGTTTCGTAAGGTAAGACTGCGAATAGACCAAGTTATGTCTCAAATTGCACACAAAACGTGAAAAGCTCCTCTATGGAGAGAGTTGAGCACTTCCAAAGCATCAATGTGGACCGTTGTACTCTACTTTAGTGCTCTTAAAAGCCTACACTGCTAGTTGAGCCTTCGTGCCACGGTTCGTAAGGTAAAGACGCGAAATAGACCAAGTTATGTCTCAAATTGCACAAAAACGTGAAAAGCTCCTCTATGGAGAGAGTTTGAGCAATTCCAAAGCATCAATGTGGACCGTTGTACTCTATTTAGTGCTCTTAAAAGTCTAACTTGCTAGTTGAGCCTTCGTGCCACGTTTCGTAAGGTAAAGAGGCGAATAGACCAAGTTATGTCCTCAAATTGCACAAAAACGTGAATTGGCTCCTCTATGGAGAGAGTTGAGCACTTCCAAAGCATCAATGTGGACCGTTGTACTCTATTTAGTGCTCTTAAAAGTCTAACTTGCTAGTTGAGCCTTCGTGCCACGTTTCGTAAGGTAAAGACGGCGAATAGACCAAGTTACTGTCTCAACTTGCACAAAACGTGAAAAGCTCCTCTATGGAGAGAGTTGAGCACTTCCAAAGCATCAATGTGGACCAGTTGTACTCTATTTAGTGCTATTAAAGTCTAACGTGCTAGTTGAGCCTTCGTGCCATGTTTCGTAAGGTAAAGACGCGAATAGACCAAGTTATGTCTCGAAATTGCCCAAAAACTGTGAAAAGCTCCTCTATGGAGAGAGTTGAGCACTTTCAAAGCATCAATGTGGACCGTTGTACTCCTATTTAGTGCTCTTAAAAGTCTAACTTGCTAGTTGAGCCTTCGTGCCACGTTTCGTAACGGTAAAGACTGCGAATAGAGCAAGTTATGTCTCAAATTGCACAAAAAACGTGAAAAGCTCCTCTATGGAGAGAGTTGAGCACTTCCAAAGGCATCAATGTGGACCGTATGTACTCTATTTAGTGCTCTTAAAAGTTCTAATTTGCCTAGTTGAGCCTTCGTGCCACGTTTCGTAAGGTAAAGACGCGAATAGACCAAGTTACGTCTCAAATTGCACCAAAAACGTGAAAAGCTCCTCTATGGAGAGAGTTGAGCAATTCCAAAGCATCAATGTGGACCGTTGTACTCTATTTAGTGCTCTTAAAAGTCTAACTTGCTAGTTGAGCCTTCGTGCCACGTTTCGTAAGGTAAAGATGCGAATAGACCAAGTTATGTTTCAAATTGCACAAAAACGTGAAATGCTCCATCTATGGAGAGAGTTGAGCAATTCCAAAGCATCAATGTGGACCGTTGTACTCTATTTAGTGCTATTAAAAGTCTAACTTGCTAGTTGAGCCTTCGTGCCACGTTTCGTAAGGTAAAGACGCGAATAGACCAAGTTACTGTCTCAACGTTGCACAAAAACGTGAAAAGCTCCTCTATGGAGAGAGTTGAGCACTTCCAAAGCATCAATGTGGACCGTTTCTACTCTATTTAGTGCTCTTAAAAGTCTAACTTGCTAGTTGAGCCTTCGTGCCACGTTTCGTAAGGTAAAGACGGCGAATAGACCCAAGTTTATGTCTCAAATTGCACAAAAACGTGAAAAGCTCCTCTATGGAGAGAGTTGAGCACTTCCAAAGCATCAATGTGGACCGTTGTACTCTATTTAGTGCTCTTAAAGTCTAACTTGCTAGTTGAGCCTTCGTGCCACGTTTCGTCAAGGTAAAGACTGCGAAATAGACCAAGTTACTGTCTCAACTTGCACAAAAACGTGAAAAGCTCCTCTATGGAGAGAGTTGAGCAATTCCAAAGCATCAATGTGGACCGTTGTACTCTATTTAGTGCTCTTAAAAGTCTAACTTGCTAGTTGAGCCTTCGTGCCACGTTTCGTAAGGTAAAGACGCGAATAGACCAAGTTATGTCTCAAATTGCACAAAAACGTGAAAAGCTCCTCTATGGAGAGAGTTGAGCAATTCCAAAGCATCAATGTGGACCGTTGTACTCTATTTAGTGTTCTTAAAAGTCTAACTTGCTAGTTGAGCCTTCGTGCCACGTTTCGTAAGGTAAAAGGCGAATAGACCAAGTTATGTCTCAAATTGCTCAAAAACGTGAAAAGCTCCTTATGGAGAGAGTTGAGCAATTCCAAAGCATCAATGTGGACCGTTGTACTCTATTTAGTGTTCTTAAAAGTCTAACTTGCTAGTTGAGCTTCGTGCCACGTTTCGTAAGGTAAAGAGGCGAATAGACCAAGTTATGTCTCAAATTGACAAAAACGTGAAAAGCTCCTCTATGGAGAGAGTTGAGCAATTCCAAGCATCAATGTGGACCGTTGTACTCTATTTAGTTCTTAAAAGTCTAACTTGCTAGTTGAGCCTTCGTGCCTGTTTCGTAAGGTAAAGAGGCGCATAGACCAAGTTATGTCTCAAATTGCTCAAACGTGAAAAGCTTCTATGGAGAGAGTTGAGCAATTCCAAAGCATCAATGTGGACCGTTCTACTCTATTTAGTGTTCTTAGAAGTCTAACTTGCTAGTTGAGCCTTCGTGTACGTTTCGTAAGGTAAAGAGGCGAATAGACCAAGTTA